>NW_024582686.1:156156-320606 GCF_018398535.1 Haplochromis burtoni | reverse complement strand
AGAAAAAATAAAAATTACACATTAACAAGACACCAAAAAAGACAAGGTGTTGAGTGAGAGAGTAAAATAATAAAATGCAGCTTTAAGGGCAGCAGGTTAACGTTAGCCTGACACAAGCTCAGGTCCTGTTTTTCTCCATCTCCCTGCATTACTGCCAACTGTTGTTGCTGCAATTTAAGCCTTTTGTTGCAGCCAGGCTTTTTCACTCACAGGCAGGCGGGCTGCTTCTGGTAACTGGCGCAGGGGCCATAAAAGAGCCCTGTGCTTTTGGTTTAGACAAACCACATCAAATGGAAGGAGGAAGGTTTGAACAGGTGGACCAGCCTGTAGCGCAGCACAGACAGATCCCTTTTTTTTAATGGATCACAGCTCAGAAATGTCAGCTGGAACATTTTGAACCTGATAGATCAGCGCTGTGTTGCAGCACATGCCTGTGTGAGTAATGAACTTCACACAGCAAGCCTGCATGACGCACCGTGGAGCTACGAAACTCTTCTCAAAGTTCTTGAAATCGACCACATGAGGGATAAATGCATCAGCCACAACATTTAACACGAGGCCACAAGTCATTAAAAAAATCACAAACATTCTCCAAATCCTTGTCCAGTGACAACAAAGACAAACTCGGCGACGCAGCGTAGTCAGTGAAAGACATATTCTTTATATAGATTTTGTATCATTCTGAGCTGGAGGCTCACATATCCCCATAAATCTCCTCAGGCCTGACCTTCAAAAGCCTGCAGGAAGTTGCAAATCTCCGTCTGAGTACAAGAGAAGAGGGTTAAGGGCAGTGAAGGGTCGTCTGGTGAAAAGGCAGCTACTGTTCGAGGCAGTTGAGATACACTGAATATTTTTTAAGTGTCTCACAACCAGATTTTGGGGACACGTGAAAATTTGCATTTAAATTTTTTGTTCATTTACCACTAAAGATCAGGTGAATATCCAAGTCTCTTTTCTGTCTAAAGCATTCCTGCAACCAGCCTCCACTTCCTACTACCCCCCTCAGCTAATCACCTCATCTCCTGATTACTTTATGGCCCGCTGTAACTGGCTTTAGGATGAGAGAAGGAAGGGCTGGTAACCACAGCTTAAATCAGTAATTGGTTCAGGCTTGAAAACTGATACAAACGCGTTGACCTCTTGCCAGTCTGGCAGGCAGAAAGCCTTGCTCCGTCCAGCCTGCCTGTGCTCCTCTGGTCAGAAAAACAAACATAGAGCGCAGAAATGTTTTTTCCTGGCTAACACCTTGGTCCCAGAGCATACAGCCCACAAGCTAACCAGCAAATGAGGAGGGGGTAAGAGGCCGGGCTGACTGTCACACAGTGAAGGAAAAAGAAAGGGAGGGGGACAAGACTGGGGTTCACTTGTGGGAAAATATGAAATAAAAAAAAAAAAAACAGTGCAGGAGACCCTGAAATTAACAAAAATATAGATATGTTATAGCAGCATTAAGAGGCGTGCAGATAAAAATGCATCTCCCCACTCTTTAAAGTGATAGTAATCGTGTCAAACACCTATTTTTCTGCTTTTTGATGCAGTCTCTCCATTACAACATTAACACTTGCATGAAGAGTGACAGGAAACTTTGAGCTATATTCCAAAGTAATTACTTTATCATTAAAGTCATTTAAGTTGTCAGACATACATATGCATGTAAATGTAATGTAATGAAAAACTTTTACTTTTAGAGACAGACAGAATGAAAAGTAAATAAATCATCAAAGGAAACTGGAACCTGTTCAGGGTCCTGTTCCAGACTATAAATAGAAAAATATGTGGTTGTAAGAATGTAACTCTATCTGAGTAAATGACCCACACAAAAGTTGACTCCCTATTTGTCTCCCTGTCCCTGCTCCACCAGGTGTTTTGGAGATCAAATCAGTGGATGTGGGTGTGGTGGCCATCAAGGGCCTCAAAAGTAACCACTACCTGGCAATCAAGAAGAATGGCGTTCTGTATGGAGCGGTAAGTTTTAGCGCTGTTTAACTCTCTGACCTGTCATTTTTATTTAATATGCATTATTCTCTAAGTCTAAGAGGATAGCTTTATTCTCAGTCCAAAAACATCCCTATTTATCTTATACTAGGCCTTGGTGATTGATCGTTCCTAACAAACAGAGGGTTTAAACAGCAGGTGGGTGGAGATGGGTGAGAAGACCCTTTTAATATACCCTCTGAAACTGAGTATTGTACAAAGAGTCCTATGCAGCTCTGTAGTCCAGTGGGTGCCTCTCTTTTCAGAGAAGCTCCGTATTCTTCTTTGAATAATGAAGCTAATATCTTGGTTTGGATTAAATTCTTAACCACAGTTTCTCAAGAACTCAATCACTTTAACCTATTTAAGCTTGAGAGCTTAAATAATAAACTTGTTGAACAGATTACTTGCACAAACATCAAATTTATTAATTGAAATTTTTGGTCACCCTTAGTCTATGACAGAAAATAAGGTCCACTTTAAGAGATTTACGGCTTGTTAGCTCAAAATCTTCTCCACTCTTTGCAAACGCACTTCTGCACTTTTGCGATTGCTAAATTTGACTGATGATGATAGTGAAAAAAAAATTGGTAAAAGGACGTTTTCCCTCTAAAGTGGAGGTTCTGTGGCTTTGAAGTTTCTTGAATTCTTTATAAAACAATGGACAAGGCTGTACGACTCACTGTTCCAGAAATAGGAACCACAGTTACTCTCCTCTGCCTACCTCTCCTCTCCACTCCATTCAGAAACAGGAAACACAATCCTTCAGTTTCTCTGTTCTGCTTCAGTCTCTCTGGGTAGAGCAGCCCTCGTTTTATCTGTCCTCTCTCACTCACCCTTCTTTCCTTCATTCGATTCTGCCTCCCCCACCCCCCTCTTTTCCCTACTTTGAAAGACCTGATTTTCAGCATGTCTCTGAGGAGCCACACAACAGATGAAATGACACACGGTAGAAAAGACAGAAAATAAAAAGAGGCATTTTGTTGCATGGCCTCCAACTGAATTCCCATGACGTCTTCTCCACAGCACAACACAAGCCCTAGTAGCGGAGCGGCGAAGGGCCGGCATTCGATTACACTTGATGGTTTTACACAGTGACTTCTTTATCTGGTGCTAATCAATTGAATTCATTGTTTCATTGTATTGGCAGATTAAAGCACATAGGTGACACCGCAGGTTATGATCACCTTTAACTTTTACTACTTTTACGTTCATTTCTGTACTTACTATAACAATTCTTTTGCCTATTAACACCATTATTTTGAGACTCAATCGATCCTTAACTATAGCTGCTACTTGCCTAACTCTAACCTTAGCCTTTGAACATGTCTTCATCTTAAAGCTTACCGATTTACTACTTACATTTTTTAACCATTTGACCATGAACAGGCTTATATTCCTACATCATGCACTCACGCGATATTTAATTGTACCTTGTACCAGCGTAGTTTAAAAAGCTGCATAGCGTTCGTAAAATATTTTCATTTTGCTCTGGGAACACTCAGCTTTACTTCTGGAACCAATTTGAACAGCTGTGGTGGAGAGAGAGCGCGTGAAGGAGAGATATTGGCTATTAGAGTGTGTTTGTGTGTGTGTGTGTAGCAAGTACATTTTTGCTTGCGAATATCAATTGCATCCATTTAACTGGCTGTTTAAGCGCTGTTAGCCTTAAGCACAAGGGCAGCTTCCAGTAAACTGACAAATGCAGCTCTCTCAGATCATTTTCTCTTCATTTACCAGTGGGTGGCCATTGCGGTAATGTAAGCCACAAACTTTGTGTCACAATGCTCTTTGCTCGGCACTAAGCCCGAACCATCGAGAAGTCACAATAACTTCTCTGCCCTCATCCCACCACCACACAGCCATCCAAACTACTGACACACAAACAACACTGACAACTATTCAAGTTTTACGTCTGACTTTTTAAAATTACGCTGGGGATTGTTCTTAAGCAATGGCTGACCATTTGTTATTGGATGTTGTCACAAGAACCAGGTAACAAAAAAAACAGTTACTATTTTTGAGTAAAAACTAACCATGACTGAGAACTTACACATGTGGTACAGTGGGAAGTTTCAAGCCACTGGCTACCTGCTAGAGGTGGTTTTCATCAATGGAGAAAATCTTAAAAAGGCAACCTGTACTAATTTACTTTAAATATAAATTATTATCTTTTTCTTCAGCTCTTTTAAACTCTTTGCTTCTCCTCCACAGAGAGAGTACGGCCCAGACTGCCGTCTAATTGAACGCATCGAGGAAAACAAGTATAACACCTACGCTTCAGCTCAGTGGCTCAACAAGGACAAGCGCATGTTTGTTGCACTGAACCCCAAGGGAAAGCCAATGAAAGGAAGGAAGACACGAAGGAAAAACCCAGCCACTCACTTCCTGCCTATTTTGTCAGAACAGCGATGACTGGACAAATCAGCAAAGGGAGAGCTCTGCAGATTAAAGGCTATTGGACGTTTTTTGGAGTTGAAGTGATGACTTCATTGGACAGATTCAAGTCTGAACAGTATGATGCACTGAGGAGGAAAAGAAAGGAAACAAACAGACATTTTATCACAGTTGGTTAAAGACATTTCTATTTTTAAAGAAAGAAATAAGATATATCGCTATACAATGTACATATTATTTTCTGTTTTAAGTTATAAAGTACACTGGCACGGTAAAATTATGAAAAGAAATGACTTCTGTGCCAAAATGTGAAACGGTAACTCACATTTTTAGATTTGTGTACGTGTGAAGTCAGTGACTGGGGAAGAAATGGCAAAAGAGAAAACATGGAGGAAAACAGGGGAAGGCAGAGGAAGTATTAGCAGAAAGCTGACTGATAGAAGAAGAAGAAAAGATGAGATGGGCGGAGGAAAATGAAAAAAGGTTGTGTTGTGTTTAGTCAAGTACCAACACAGCAGCAAGTCTAAAACTATCATGTTTCTTCTTTGAATTTATTTATTTTGTGTAATATTTAACAAAAAAACCCTACAAAAATACAAAAAAGAAAGTCTTTTTTTTTTTTTTTTTTTTTTTTACCATGTACGCTTCTCTTTGAATACTATACATTTAAACCTGAATAAATACAAAGAATATATTTGTCTTTAACCTGTCTGACTGACTTTGGTTATTTTTATTTTCAGCGTGTGATTATTGTTTGTTCTTTTGCAAAATACACAACAAAACATAAAAATAAATGCAAACGTAAAGGATATGATTGAATTTTGACTGATGCAGCCTATTGCTGTAACATATATATTAGCTCATTATTACTAACCATGAAAGCTACAATATCGTTTGGTCTGTTCATGTTGCTAGCAAGCCTATACAATTAATCACTTTGAGTGTTTAAGTTTAAGTGGCACTGTTTGAATAGTAAATAATAAGTTTTTAGGTCTGCAAAGCTCAGGTTCAGCTCTAATATAACACAATAAATAACACATAAATGTCTTTAGTTGGATTTTTGCCAGGCAACATGACGGAGTCATAAATCATAATCAAGTTTTGTTTCTATAAATTGTTATTGCTGTAAAAACACATGGTACAATGCTTTTATAAGATATTCTAGGCACATAAACATTACAATTACAGTTAATAAGTGGCTGATAGGCAACAGGATGACGTCACAATACAGTTTGTGATACAGATAAGAACGTAAAATTGAAGTTGTGGGAATATAAATTCAATTGTATAGTTATCAAAATAAAATGATACAATGTTCTAGGTGTATAAAGGGTACAAGTAGGTGATTTTAGCCCATTGGTGGGAGGTTTCTTAGACATGATAATGGCTGATACAATTAAGACACTTCTGGGGCCTAATATGTTTGCTGAACCCATGATTGTGTTTGCAGACAGAGACTTTTATGTACTTTTGCAAGACTAAAACAAATTTTATAGATGAAAGTCAGTGAGTTCAAATAAATTATGCATTTTATAAACCAGTGCATGCCCATGCTAGAGTATTATTTGGCCTGCCCATGCTATTGGATAACTGATATACTTCATAACACTGAGAAAATTCCAAAAACTAGATTGGGTAGCTGTTGTTTGCATATTTCTATACAGCAAAATCAAATTACTTCTATACATAATTAAGGGATTATTAAACCATTTACTGTCCACTCTCATTAATAAAAAATAATTGGTATGCTTGATATTGTTCTATTAATTTTATACCCATATAACACAAGAAGATGTAATAACTTTTTAATTATATTATGTTTCCATACGTGCCTTATGGGCTACCTGCATATTTTAAAAACATGAACCTAAAAAAATGTTTATATAATGATATGCTAGGGAAAAAGGGTGATTTTGTAGGCTGAATTAATTAACTACAAATCCCACTTTCATTTCCACAGCTATTTATCAGACAGTAAGCTTCTCATATACTATACTATATAATTGGATTTTAATCAGTCAGTCACATGGTGGTGTCATATCACAGATATCTTAATATTCAACAGTTTTTATATAAATTAGATATTATTGTGTAATTTAAATAGATGCTATAATGTTTTCTGAGGTGCATAAATCCTAAAATCTTGGGATTTTCAGCTGTTGCAAGGTGATTACCAGGCAACATAATGGCTTTCAGGTGTTCAGTACCTACGTTATTTTGCGAAAGTCTTTATTCACACGTGTGAACATTGCATCATTTCAACTATTCTTTCCAATCAACGTTCTCACTCCCAAAGCGTAACATTTTACGCTAGGCGGCAAATCGTCAACATATTACGTTTTCGGCTACCCACCACGTTCCTAAATGACGACCTCGGAAAAAGAGGAAATATGAGAACCGTCTGGACTCCATCTACACATGTTCGCTCTTTTTCTTCAAATTGCTTAGAAACACGCTATTTAACATCATTAAAGTCCTGGTTAAGGTCAGGAATAAGGTTATGGTCAGGGCTAGGTTTAGGGCTGGAATACAGGGCTGGAATGTCTATTACCGCGGGAGGGTCATTGCACTGGATTCCAGCCATAACCCGCCGCATACCATAAGAACGCCGAAGGTCTCCTTTCGCGTTCCTCAGGAACGCCGCGGGACGTGACAAAACGTCGACATGTTACGCCTCGGGAGTGAGAATGGGCTGTTCCAAAAGGTTCAGGAGTGCATTTATGGGATCTTTTGATTCTTCCAGAAGCTATTTTGGACGAGAACGCCTGGCTCGTAGTCTCTGCTCTAATTCATCCCAAAGGAGTTCTATCAGGTTGAGCTCAGGACTCTGTGCAGGCCAGTCAACTCCTTCCGCACCAAACTTGCCCATGCATGTTTTTATGTCCAAAATATCTTGATATGTAAAAGCATTAAGAATTCATTTTACTGGATCTAAGGGGGCGAGTCCAACTCCTGAAAACCAACCCCCCACCATAATCCCCCCTCCACCAAACTTGACACTTGGCACAATGCAGTCAGACAAGTACTGTTTTGCTGGCAATGGCCAAACGCAGACTCCTCCATCAGATTGCCTGACAGAGAAAAGTGATTTGTCACACCAGAGAACACATCTCCGCCACGCTAGACTCCAGTGGAGGTGTGCTTTACAACACTACATCCAATGCTTTCCATTACGATTAGTGATGTTAGGCTTGGATGCAGCACCTCTGCCATGATAACCCATTCCATGAAGCTCTCTATGCACTGTTCTTAAGATAATCTGAAGGCCACATGAAGTTTGGAGGTCTTTAGAGATTGACTCTGCAGAAATGTGTGACCTCTGCATGCTATGTGCTGACCCTGCTTTGTGACTGAGTTGCTGTTGTTCCCAACTGCTTACTCTTTGTTACAACACCACTTACAGTTGACTGTGGAATATTTAGTAGTGAGGAAACTTTATGACAGGACTTGTTGCACAGGTGTCACACTGGAATTCACCGAGCTCCTTAGAGCGGCCCAGTCTTTCACAAATGTCTGTAGAAGCAGTCAGCATGCCCAGGTGCTTTATTTTATACACCTGTTCTGTGGAAGTGATTGGTACACCTGAATTCAATCATTTGGATGGGTGATTGAGTACTTTTGGCAATAAAGTGTTTATGCCAGGGTTGGTTTCTGAGCTTCCTGTGTGAGTGTAGGAGGAGTTTCTGGGCAGACAGTTTTGGTGTATCATAGTAAGATAAACATGGTGCTCTGTGGACTTTACATGGCTGGAGCTTTCAGTGATTAAACAGTTTGATGTCGAAAGCTTCACAGCTGACGAATCCATCATGAGATGCTTTTTGAAGTCAATATTTCAGAGATCAAGAAGCGCAGCATTTCATGACTAAGTGAGACAATACTTGACTGGAGTCTGCCAAAATAATGAGGGTTTGTAACAAACAAGAGTAAGCCACTGGAGGGCTTTTAAATCCAAGGCGTGAATCGGGAATCTGTAAGAGATTAGGATTTTGAAGTGAAGCCCAGGAGACAACCTGCCTGATTGGCTCAGGGGTTTTCGTTTCTCGCTGCAAAATCTTCTGCCTTACAAGTACATATGGCAAACATGGCTTCCTGGAGGATAAACACTGTCTTTTATGTAATAACAACAAAGACAAAACAGGCTTTAGAAATGGACGACACACTTGGGCGGCTGAGCAGGGGCGTGTGTGTGCATCAGTGTGGTCTAGCAGCTGGGAAAAGCCTCCTCTTGAACTTACGTGTCTGAAACCTGTTACTGTATCCCTCGAGACAGAAAGACACATGTAGCGGGGCATATGGTATAACGTAAATATCACTCCATTGTTTATCACCTGATTCTAATTAACTATGATCTCATGTTTTCTTTATTCTTCTTTTGCTTTCCCTCACTTTTTCTTTAACTTGTTCTCTCGTGTTGTTGCTGTCTGGGTCCTGCGATTTTCCCTCAAATTCATCTTTTTATTTTTTGGAAAGTTTTTTTAAACGTAAGTCATGCCTCGGTAAGGCTGAGGCGCAGGATCAAACATAGAACAAACACACACACATGCACACATGCAGTCTCCTTGTCCCCGGGCCTGCAGCAGTTCTAATTTGTACATTGCATCCATCACTTTCAGCCCTCTGCCATCTGTTTTTGTGTGTGTGTGTAAGTTAATTTGTGAGTATGAAGGAATCCACCGGAGTCCGTCCATCCCACTGTGTTTATTACTAAAAAGGTCCCCGATCCTCTTATTGTGCTCAGGAATCCCTCGCCGTCTCACACTCATGTCAAAAAATGAGTAAGTATGATACATCAGTGGGAGATTCAGATTTCCTTTCATCCTCCCAGGGCATCTAGTCTTTTGTTTATATGATTACTTGGGTGTTCTCTAAACGACATATCAAGTACAATTACTTTGAAATGTGTTCAAGACACCGATACCCCTCCCCTTTTCCCCCTTTCGCCCTCCCTCATAAAGTTCAAGGGCTGGCATTCCCAGGCCAAGATGTCTTTATTATTTGGTGGGACAGCTTCAGAGATGTAAAACATCTCATTTAAGTCCATATTTGAACAAGGAAACCTGGACTGGAACTTGGATATCTGACACAAATTTGTACACTTCTTCATTCAGAGAACCTGGAATCGAGTCCGCATATATAACATGTGTAGACCTCTTGGAAGAGAGCTTGATGTATTTTTATTGCAACTCTAACATGACTTAATGCGCTCTTGCCTTTGCCCGTAATGCATAACGAGGCTAGACTTTAAAAGCGAGGCATTTATTCAAGACAGATGTTTCACACTGATTATAAACCTCAGTGATATCTCAGTTACTGTGTTCAGCGGCACCAAGCCACGTATCGTTTCTCCTATTTCTGCAGTGCGCCTGACATGTTTCTAAAAGCTGTTTGCAGTGTCATTTTTTCAGTGTTGTACTTGGGTATGTTTGGTTAGAGCTTGGTTTGTTGAGGCATGTGGCGAGGCTCAGTATGCGGTTTCTGTTTTGACTACATCGGGATCTATCGGACCTGTGTCGAACCTCAAATGAAACGTACACCATTGGCTTCACACGTTCACAGCTCCTCTGTTTGCTCAGAGAGTCTTGTGGCCGTGCTACCTGACCGCAGCAGCAGCTGTGAATATTTTACATCCTGGTGAGACCGAGAGAGAGAGAGGGAGGAAGAGAGGGGTTGCAAGCTCGGAATCGGAGAAAGACGTGGGTTTGGAGCAGAGGTGAATAACTGAAAGAACCTCAGTCCTGGGGGCATTTACAGCAGCCCAGTTGTGGGGAGGAGGGGAGATGTTTGCTGAGAGGGCAGCAGTTTGAACGGGATGCCAAAGGGTGAGAGGAGAGGGGGTGAGTGGGTGAGAGGAAGGAGCTGCAAGAAAATTTGGAACTGGAGGGCAGTAGTGGGGGGTGACTTGAAGGGGTATTTGCAGGCACGAAGAGGACCAAGAGGGGGGCAAAGGGGCAATCATTGGAAGCAGTCCAAGGGAGTTCCTAGAACCCAGAAGATAAACCAGTCATTCTCCACCTCTTATGTTCAGCTCGTTTGACTTTGTTTCTTTCTTTCGACCTTTGAGTCCTCTGAAGCTCAGCTACTCAGTCCTTAGCATCCAGGCTGATTCGAAGCAATATTTTGCAAATTAATTAATTAAATTACTCGTAAATGTGTGAAATGGATGACGTATTGTGTAATTACAAAAAACAATCAAAACCAAAACACTACAGACTGTGTAGCCTCTTTTTAATTCGACTGAGAATTTACCCAGCATTAAAGTCTCACTCGCACCAATACAGTTTGAGACAAACAGTTATTCAAGAGAAAAGAAACTGAGAAACGTAGTGTAAACGGCGCACCAGCTGCTTGGCAGCAAATAGCAGACACTGTTTTGTGCTACAGTCACCCTTGGGAAAACAGCAGTTGGAGACCATGACATGACCAAAATTATTACAGTTGTGTGCAGTGAACTTGGGTTGACTCTGAAATGGGGGCCAGGTCTGCGACCACTTGCAGTCTTCGAAACAACTTTGGTGCATGAAGATGATAATAGGAGGGAGTCAGAGCTCCAGCCTGCTTCTGCGATAATCCTTTGGCTTTGGTCTACATGCTTTAGCTTTTTACTGTCACAGCAGCCATTTCTCTGTTTTAGAGACTTTGAGAGAGCTTTCCATGCCTTCATTTCATCTCACCTCGACTACTGTAATAGTCTTTACTCTGGTAGTACTCTGTCATCAGTTAGCCATCTACAGTTGGTCCAAAATGCTGCAGCACGGTTACTAATTGGCACACACAAGCGTGATTACATATCCCCATTACTGGCATCATTACACCGGCTGCCAGTTAGTTTTAGAATTAATTTTAAGATTTTATTATTTGTTTTTAAGGCATTGCATGGGTTAGCACCCTCATACCTTTCTGATCTTTTAAATTGGTACACTCCTGCAAGATCACTGAGGTCTGCGGATCAGTGGCTCCTGACTGTCCCGAGGTCCAGATTACACAGTCAATTCCTGAATAAGATTTAATGCAATCACCTGGCAACCACTGGTCTTTCCTAGTCACAAAGAGGTTGCACTCCCATTTTTGCTGTAGTGTGACTGAGTCATTACATCTTTCTTTGTTCTTATTTTTTGCCATGTCTAAGTATTTGATAGGGACCAAAACAAAGTAGAAAAGAAAGAAGCCGAATTCATCAGTTGCCAGACACAAGACTCTGATTGAAGGATAAGTGTCTCTTATAGTATCTGTCCATAGTAGACACCCGTTGATCGAAGTTCATTATAATCACGATCATTGGATAGCTTGGTTTTGCCTAGTCTAGTACGGCTGGGCAGTGACTACATATCTTGCTCACATTGATGTTTTTAGTCTGGAGAAACGCAATATTTATCAAAGTTTGGCAGTCACAGGAAAACTGAAGCATCAAAAAAAATTTCTAAAACCATTTTACAAATTTCTTTTTGATGTTTAAAAGAAAACTGTTTTCCTTAAACTCCTGATTTTCTATGAAACTGGGATCTGTATGGTTTTTATCCACACTTCGGGTGTTGCCTACAGGAGACGGCAACAGTAAAAAGAAGCACCAAGAGACAAACTTAAAAAAAGGTGCTGCTATGGATACTCTCAGCAGCAACTGCTCTTTCTGTCACCCTTCACCACACTCCACCTTGCCTACATTTGTAGACTTTTTTTAGTCTTTTGATGAAGACTGTGTTGATTGATACTTGATTGTGTTGACAATTATGTCAAAATCTTAAGCTAACTGCATGAACAACAAATTATAGAAGAAACAAACTAGTGTAATTTCATCATATTTGTAAATCTGATTCATCTGCATCATCACATCATTCATTTACCCCTGTCTTGCTTCTTCACACCAGCTCACAGGTTCAGAGGTGACCTGTACCTGGATCGCAGCCTCTGCTCCAGCGTCTTAACATCTCCAGAGGGCTTCAAGTTTCCTGCAACAGGTGGCTCAAACATTTGCCTTGGCCTGCACTGAGGTGAGGCCTCTGTATATCAAATCGGAAAGCGTGAGGAGAGGCAGACGAAGGGAAAGACAGACATTTAAAAAACAAAATTAAAAAATAAACCTAAAGCCTGTCAGCAGAAGCAAGAAACATTTAGGAAAAATCATCTTAACACAAGAGTCCTAATATGTGAGTCACGCGAAGCAGAGTGCATTTCATCTTAATGCATTTGCTACACGAAGATAAAATCAAGAATGTAAACATGTATTTTGTATTAATAGTCAAGTCTTTGATAAACCAATGAAACATTTTCCAGAGCTAGAGCCAGAACAGGCCCCTAATTATTCTCATGTCCTCTTCTTTCATCCTCTAGATCAGTCTCACTTAATCCATTTTATTTCTGCTTTCTCTGCTCTGCTTTACCTCTCCTCCCTTTTCCTCACCTTCCCTCCCCCATCCCCTGCTCTCCAGAGGAATATGCCTGCAGCCAAATGAAAATATATTTGTTGTTTTTGTTGGCCTTGTCTCCTCAAACTCCACTGGCGCGATTCAGCCTGAGACCCAGGGTCGCTGGAAGCGGCTATGACAGCAGAAAGGCTCTATTAGTCCTTGATCACTGGCTGCTTGACAGCCGAGTCAACATGCAGGGCATTAGGCCCCAACATGGGATCAAATAAAGACTAATTTATTGGCTGGTTGTATATGGTAAAACCACATTAACCATTGCCTTTGCTGGCTTTGATTTTTGATATTTTAATATGTTGAAATTATTAAGTGACACGATTAAATGAACAAGGGGTGAAATTACAAATATAGATTTTAGTTTTGTGCCTTTTTATTACTGCTCTTCAGAGAAAGCAGTGAAAGAACTCATCGACCTATTAGGGAACTCTTACACGACACCTGAAACATAAGTGTTTTATGTGAATATCATATTGGTTTCATTTAAAAGCAACAATACTGCCAAACTTTTTTTCCCTACTCCGAAGCATTTGCTAATTTAAAAAGGATTTAGTTGAATGTCGTGTTTAGATTGCAGGGAAAAGATTGCGGTACATAGAATCTGAAGCTGTTATGATAGAGAATGCTTTTAACATCTGCTATCGATTCAAGTGGACTCACATGTAGAAAAGTGTCATCAAAAGGATTAAAATCACAATATCACTCTCACTTTGTTTTTTAACCACACAGATCTCCAAAGTAGAGTTCGAACGGAGACGTTTGTATTTGGCTGATGTATTTAATCCATTCTGACACCACAATACCAAACACTCACAAAGAGATAATGGCAAACATATACAAGGTCACTGTATTTGTAACGCTGTCTCTGTTCCTCATCATGTACTACATGAATCAAGGACCACAGTATTAAACATACAATTAGGCCAGTAATTCGTTGGACAAAGACAACATTTTTGTAGTTTTGCCTCTGTGCACCACTACAATGGATTTTAAAATCAGACAATCAAGATGTGCGTGAAATGAATATCCCCCATTTTCAAATGTTCAAAAGTAAGTAAACATAATTGTTTTTTTTATACTTGGATGAAAATCCTTTGCAGTGACTGATATGCCTGAACCCTAGTAAACATGGACATCACCAGATGTTTCCTTATTTCAGATGCTGTACCAGGCCTTTGTTGAGCCTACTTGTCTTCATTTTTGTATTTTTTTAAAAGAACATATGCTCTATTTAGTTGAGACAGGTGACTGACTTGATCATTGAAGACATTTCTTTGCCTTGAGAAAGTCTTGCGAAGCTCTTGCAGTGTGCTTTATCCATTTTCACAACGAAGCACTGTCTGATCAGTTTCGCAGCATTTGATTGTATCTGAGCAGAGAGTACGGCCCTGAACACTTCACAGTTCATCCTGCTACTTCTATCAGCTGTGACATCATCAATAGACACTAGGGACCTGATTCCACTGGCAGGTAATGCTGTAGCATCACCTGTCACCATGGTTGATAGATGATATAGTGCTGCTGAGTTCGCCAGAGCAGTCAGTCTTTTGATTAATGTAGCAGATTACAATAAAGTTTTCACCCAAAGACGGCCTCCCTCACTTGCGCTGATGTCTCGTTGGGCCTTTTACTTAAAATCACATTGAAAGGCAAATTCTGATATTTTGTTTACTACATTTGTCATTAAATAACAACTAAACAGATCTCACTTGGTAATGAAACTGATTGTCATTTAAGTGAACAAATAATTTTACACTAAGTCCACCATAACCCTAACCCTAACCTCTTACATTTTGCCATTATATGTTTTAATATAACATAAAGCCTCCAGTTGTAAACAATGACTGTAGAAAACAAATGCACTAATCAGACTAATCAAAAGAGAAGGAGAAATTAAGGCTATCCCATTTCTGAGGTCTGGCATTTCCAGGTATTACAGGTATTTAACCACAACCTTGTTGAAAAAAATCACCATATGTAAAATGATCACTCAGAAATAGCCAGAAGCGACAGCACGTCTCTTACGTCTACCCATCACAACATGCACAACTCTTAGAGCGCGCTTTCACTTGCAGAACAGAAGAGAGGGACAGACATGCATGTAGCAAAAACAGAAAGCTGGCACAGGATGGTGAAATGAGCAAAGACCTACTGTAAAATGCAAAAAGGTCCATCAGTTAGTTTCCATAAATCTATTTCTTTTAATCTGAATAATTTGAACTTGTACAATACTCCAATATTTCCAACATTATTTTGTACTTTGATGGACTATAATTATACCTGGGGCATTTTTTTTTCTTTTCCCATGTGAGTTTAAGATTTCTCTGTTCAATATCTACCCTTTACTCAGCATCCTGAGCAAATGCTTCTGTCTTAATGTTTTTGGTTTTCCTCCATTGGCCACAAACATAACTAGTCAAGAAGCTTGAATTGTGAATATACTGTCACCTAATGGCACCTGTGTAATATAATCCCACAATATATATTATTCCTCACAAACTGTGCTAAAATGACATCATGTACTTGAAAATCTCTGTGACTGTGAAAGTGGGAGTTAAGTGCTTTCTTTTTTTAGTTTGTTCTCAATTACTCCCCCCTTAGCTAAGCTCACTTTGGCTGTTGCTATAATTGAGCTCATTCTTGGAGGCTCCTGAACTATTTCACGGCACACAAGCCAAGAAAATCAACACATTTGGGGAAAAAAAACCCCGAGATAGTCCGGTACACTCTTGAAACTTGTCATGCGTGATAATTTATACATATTGTTAGGTCCAAGTGTCCCCTTGAACCAGGATGAAGTTTGATAGTTTGCCTCAGTTGGATTTAGAGTGAGAATAAAAGTAGTTTGATGTGACAGTGTTGGATGCTTTATTAGTAAGAACTGTTAATATGAATGTTTGGATGCCCCGTTTCAGGTGTTTGGATGGCATAGTGAAGCCAGATTGTTGAGCCTACAGAAAAATGAACAGATAAAAAAGTTCTCTAATCCAGCAGTCTCCAACCTTTTTTGCGCCATGGACCGGTTTATGCCCGACAATATTTTCACGGACCGGCCTTTAAGGTGTCGCGGATAAATAAAACAAAATAAAACTAGTACCGGTACTGAAAAAAAAGAAGATTTATTCATAACACACGTGAAAAGACCCAGGAAAACCGAGTTAACGATAAAAACGACAACAAAATAACACTGAAAACTGATGAAAACCCTGAACACCATACATTTCACACCCGAGCCTCAACTCTCACGGCCCGGTACCAAACGACTCACGGACCGGTACCGGTTAGTGAGTGTTTGCAGACAAGTGGCTGTCTTCCATACAAACTATTCAAACTATTCAATTCAATTCAATTCAATTTATTTATATAGCACTCTTCACAGGATAAAAACCACAAAGTGCTTCACAGTAATATAAAAACAGAAATGCATAAAATACATTAAAAATCAAACATACAGCACAAATCTAATTAAAAGCCAATCTGAATAACGGAACTACAGTTGACTGCAGCAATAAGTCAGATGGCAGAAAAGATAGTTTATACTAAATCACTAGGATGAGAGGAAAGCTTTTATTTGTCAATTTTAAAGTTGAAATTCAAAAGAAACAGTCCAATTTTCCTCTTTTAGAAAAGAAAGAAGTAACAGAAATAATAAAAAAAAAACCTAGCAGGAACAAAAAAAGTCAACCATAGGGAAAAAGCAGAGTGGTTGTAATGAAAGCAAGGCATTACTCTTTTGCATCTCAAACATGATGAATCAACAGAACTATATGAACTGTGTATACAGTAAAATTACTTGTGAAGGCAGTTTGTTGTCATTTTAAACTAGACTGAAGAACAACTTTACCCAACATTTATTTTGATTTTGTGACAAATTATAATTTATTAGACTCAGATCTTAATTAATATTAAAATTATTATTACATTTTCTCTCTGTGTAGCCATCCTCTTCTGCTTATTCAGGCTGGGTCGACAGAGGCCTAAGCAGAGAAGTCGAGACCTCCCTCTCCCCAGCCACCTTCATTGTGGAGGAGTAAAGGCTTCACTCAGAGTCCATCCCAAACTGGATTCCTCACCCTATTTCTGAGCCTCAGGGAGGGACGTAGATCGAGCTAGCTCCGCTCGTCATCACAATAGACCAGAACAGAATCGGTATCACTGCAGACACAGCTCCAATCTGACGCTGAACTTTTTAAAAATTCTTCAAAGTTAGGCTTAGGAACAGAGTCTTGACACGACTTCCTTGGAATCAGATTAGTTATGCAGTGACCATAATTATATGATCTGTAACAGCACAAACCACCACCAAGAGACCAAATGGCCAGGGTTAAGCCTTGAGTTAACTTGTAAACCCACTAATCTCACATGGGTAAGTGGAACATGGCCCTGAGAAAATAATTTCATCCATTTATCTCCCTCCAGCTTGAGAATAAAACAATGCCAACCAAAAATATTCCTGCTGGGCCTCACAGAAGGCTCATCATGGAGAAGATGAGCCCTGTGATGGTTTGATTGTGGTGTGTTTGAGTGCACACATGTGCGCATATGAATGATGTGGCCTTGCCAGTGCAGAGCACACAGGAACCTTGATGAGGTTTTCAGCGATGCGCTTAGCCTTTCAACACTGTAGAAGATGTCTCATTGATGTCAGAGTTTGCACATGCTCCGTGCCAGTGTATCACTAGCATTGCAGAGATCCCACCGACTGTCCGCATTATAAATCGCTAAGGATAATCAAAAGAAGCCTGATGAATCATGGAGGAACCACAGCCATCTCTGAGTAGGTGATACACACATCGTATTGGAACTCTACACTTTGGCTTCGCTGCAGCTTTTCCTTTGTACGCATCAAAAGCTGATTTGCACCCATTTGTTACAAAACTCTGTAATCCATTTATACTGGAGAAACACATGGAGAAAACAATATAGTGCAGCTGATGATTAGTTTTCCTGACAAATGATAGCAGTGCAGTAGAGGTACTGCGATGATGTCTCAATGGTACCGTGAGTGTACACAGTAAAAAAAAAAAATCCTGTGGCAAATGTGAAACACATGTTGGCTCCATATGAAAGCAATAAACAGCTTCTGGCCCCATGTCCCCAATCCCAGCCATCATACAGGGCGTGCAACGATGAGTGTCCAACAAACATTTATAATATTTAATTATTTAGTATGGTGCTTTCCAGCCCTTGAGGTTATACGAGACACAATCATTCACTGCTAATCACACATTTTGAAATCCTAACCAAAGTCATGTGTAACAGTTTAGTGTAATATCAATAATGAGTTCAGTGTTTTGTTTTTTTGTTTTTGATATGACTATTGTGAAGTTTTTATACCATTTTTTAAACATTCTTGCCTCGTCACAACGCTTTTCTTATATTAACTGCAGTCGGACCTTAACCTTTTTAAAGGCCGGCAGTTCGGGTGACTTCACCATAGCTGGTGTGTTCACTGACAGCTATATTGTGTTCTAGGCTGGCTAATGCCCTCTGGGTGTCCCGGTTCATCTCGCGCCCTCATTCACAAATCATTATTCCCACAGCTTTAACAAATAAAACCCTTCCACGCTACATTCTTGCCCATATTTGTCTAGGAACTGTGGACAATAGGAACTTCAAAACTAAAGCCTAAAACAAAAAGAAAAACCCTTCCGGAAAGGCTTGGCTTTATTAGTCTGTCAAAAATGATGACCAGCTAATAGGAACCGCAGGCTTTTGCAGCCTGAGTCTGGTGCAGTCGGGCTCACAGACTTTTTTCCTGAGGCCAAAACGGTGGTTATGACAGAACAAGACTAGGAGGGGCAACCACAATGTCACTCACAGCACTGTGCCCAGACTCCGTGTGGGTACAAGAGGGAACGCATGCAAAAAAGACATTCCCATGTGTTGTAAAATTGTGTCCTGCATGTGCATTTTTCTCTATCTATCTATCACCTCAAGTTGCAATGGGACGACCAACCACCCACCTTTTGTTGCCACTTCACGGTGCAGTAACAGTGGTGATTTAGACCGCCATTCTTGCCTATCCCCTCTGGTCACTTTCAGATCCAGATGCTAGATAGCTTGTGACTCTGGTGGCGTCCGCTGGGGACCGCCAGCAGCTTAAAGTGTTTTGAGTATGCAGCTGCTGAATTTGGCGGGAAGTGTCATTTTGCTGGAATTAGTTAACCTCTGTTGCACATGTGTCAGAGTCGATTTTATCAGAAACCTGTGCGTGTTTGTCTGTGTGTCCCGTAAAGGATGTAGGACTATTTCATAAAGGGCTCCTAAATACTGCGGTGCTGCCGGCTGTTTGCTTAGAGAGAAAACAACCCGAATGGGACAGAGGAAAGAGACTCTTCAATTTCCTTATCTCTGATTCTCTCTGGTAACTGTCCAATATCCTTAGTATCTCAGTGTGTGTGTGTGTGTGTCTGTGTGTGTGTGTGCTTCTTCTCCTTCTGCAGAGTCCGGTCTGCGCAACTTGCATTCACAAGCAGACTCTTTTGCTTTCGATTATAACAACCTCCATATGGCAGGCGGTACAGTGTTGGGCTCTTTTCTAGCATGAAACGCATCAGAGAGCCGCTGATGATGATGACATCCTGACCTTACATCACACACAGTTGTTATATCACAAACAGTTATATCCCCTCAAATGCAGGAAAATGTACGAGAAACTACAAGCAGATACCGACACACATAATTAACAATCAAAACACAAAAACACACGCAACGGACATTCGCGCACAGTCACAGAGACATTTAACAAGCAGCGCTTTCAGGTTCCACTTCCATTTGTCTTCAAGACGTCAGATGTATCCCTGCTAATCCAGCCACCCTAACTGTTTATAATGAAATGACTTTCATCTGCAAGGCTCTACAGTAAACTGAGATAAACAGAAGAGTTTTTAACGTCACAGCTGGTATGTCATAGAAAAACAATTTATCTCTTAAAAAAAACCCACAACAAAAACGTGAACATACTTAAAACTCATTGTTATGCATTATTGCAGAATCTTTATTTAGGTTTTTTTGTTGTAGTTGTTGTTGGTAATTTTAACTACATTTAACCAGAAAGTCTCAGTAAGGTTGGAAACTTTACTGGAAAGGAAAACCTGTTCAAGTGAACCAGGAGATTTGTTCATTTTGTTTCTGCAACTATTCAAAGTGGCAGGAGTACCAGAAATGTGGCTTTTACGCTAAGACTTTATTTGATCCTCTGGCAGAAAAGGGAGAATAAATAAAAACTAAATGAACAAGCAACAAAATTGAACTTTAAACATCAGCATGAATAACATATAATTAATAATTAAGATGGCTGCGCCCGTATTATTAGATAAACAAAACAACACAAAACGTCATTCATCATAACAACCTCCATATGGCATGCGCTACAGTGTTGGGCTTTTTGTTGCATGATGCATGCATCGGATTGGTCACACACACTTACTGTAATGCAGAATATCCCATCAAATATTTGTATATGTACAAGAAACTAAAAGAAAATGACACACATAATTAACATTCAAAACACACATGCAATGCTTATTCGCACATAGTCAAAAAAAACACATTTAACAAGCGGTGCTTGCAGGTTCCACTTCCATGTGCCTTTGAGGAAGCAGGTCTGTCCCAACTCAACAGTTATGAGTCACTCTTGTTATCTGTTTTTGATTGTATTCTGTCATTTCCCATGGCCAAAGTGCTAACAGATTAAATAAACTATTCCACTGCAACTTTTGTGCAGCTTTACTGAAATCGGGACATAAAACAGAGCTAATGATAGTTTTGAAATCAAGATTTGATGAAAACGTGATTTTATTTCGTACTGTACAGACTGTAGGAACTAAGGTAAAAATTCCTCTGGAGGCAGCATACACCTACAAGTGTTACCTATCCTAAAATGCTAAAGAAGGAGGAGGACACCTAAAAGCACGGGAAAACCTACACATGGGCCGACTCCATAATAAGAAAGGCATTTTTGACACAGCTGGCACTTTCATTGTGACATTTTAGCCTTTGCGCACAGGCTAAAATGTTTTACATTACTTTAACTTAAGCTGAATTGCATGCATTGCAATGCATAACCGCAGGAGTGCAGACATGTGAGGAAAGAAGGGTGCCTGTGTTGGGACTGTCAGGTTATAATGAAAGTAATCTGCCATTTTATGCATGGCACAAAGTACTAAGCCACATTTGAATTATTATTTGGTAATTAAAGGATTTCAAATGTCACAGTTAGTACAGAGATGTATGTAATGATGACGTTACAGAGAAAAACGGACAAGGTAGAAGCTACTGAAGTTTTGAAAGTACAGCTGGAAAGTTAAATAAATAAACGAATAAAAATGTGCTGGCAAGGTTTATGCAGAGGAAATTGTTGTTCAGCTTGTTCGAAGCTTCAGTTTCATATGCTGTACCAGATGCCTGTCTGTCCGTGAATACGGAGAGATATCCCCATTACTGGGTTTCATTTTAGCTCATATATGGCACCATGACTAAGATTGTACATAAAACATGACACATACAGTGAGGCAAAAAAGTATTTAGTCAGCCACCGATTGTGCAAGTTCCCCCACCTAAAATGATGACAGAGGTCAGTAATTTGCACCAGAGGTACACTTCAACTGTGAGAGACAGAATGTGAAAAAAAAATCCATGAATCCACATGGTAGGATTTGTAAAGAATTTATTCGTAAATCAGGGTGGAAAATAAGTATTTGGTCAATAACAAAAATACAACTCAATACTTTGTAACATAACCTTTGTTGGCAATAACAGAGGTCAAACGTTTACTATAGGTCTTTACCAGGTTTGCACACACAGTAGCTGGTATTTTGGCCCATTCCTCCATGCAGATCTTCTCGAGAGCAGTGATGTTTTGGGGCTGTCGCCGAGCAACACGGACTTTCAACTCCCGCCACAGATTTTCTATGGGGTTGAGGTCTGGAGACTGGCTAGGCCACTCCAGGACTTTCAAATGCTTCTTACGGAGCCACTCCTTTGTTGCCCGGGCGGTGTGTTTTGGATCATTGTCATGTTGGAAGACCCAGCCTCGTTTCATCTTCAAAGTTCTCACTGATGGAAGGAGGTTTTGGCTCAAAATCTCACGATACATGGCCCCATTCATTCTGTCCTTAACACGGATCAGTCGTCCTGTCCCCTTGGCAGAAAAACAGCCCCATAGCATGATGTTTCCACCCCCATGCTTCACAGTAGGTATGGTGTTCTTGGGATGCAACTCAGTATTCTTCTTCCTCCAAACACGACGAGTTGAGTTTATACCAAAAAGTTCTACTTTGGTTTCATCTGACCACATGACATTCTCCCAATCCTCTGCTGTATCATCCATGTGCTCTCTGGCAAACTTCAGACGGGCCTGGACATGCACTGGCTTCAGCAGCGGAACACGTCTGGCACTGCGGGATTTGATTCCCTGCCGTTGTAGTGTGTTACTGATGGTGACCTTTGTTACTTTGGTCCCAGCTCTCTGCAGGTCATTCACCAGGTCCCCCCGTGTGGTTCTGGGATCTTTGCTCACCGTTCTCATGATCATTTTGACCCCACGGGATGAGATCTTGCGTGGAGCCCCAGATCGAGGGAGATTATCAGTGGTCTTGTATGTCTTCCATTTTCTGATGATTGCTCCCACAGTTGATTTTTTCACACCAAGCTGCTTGCCTATTGTAGATTCACTCTTCCCAGTCTGGTGCAGGTCTACAATACTTTTCCTGGTGTCCTTCGAAAGCTCTTTGGTCTTGGCCATGGCGGAGTTTGGAGTCTGACTGTTTGAGGCTGTGGACAGGTGTCTTTTATACAGATGATGAGTTCAAACAGGTGCCATTCATACAGGTAACGAGTGGGGGACAGAAAAGCTTCTTACAGAAGACGTTACAGGTCTGTGAGAGCCAGAGATTTTCCTTGTTTGAGGTGACCAAATACTTATTTTCCACCCTGATTTACGAATAAATTCTTTACAAATCCTACCATGTGAATTCATGGATTTTTTTTTCACATTCTGTCTCTCACAGTTGAAGTGTACCTCTGGTGCAAATTACTGACCTCTGTCATCATTTTAAGTGGGGGAACTTGCACAATCGGTGGCTGACTAAATACTTTTTTGCCCCACTGTAATAGGCATCCAATCTCAAAGCAATGTGATGGAAGTTTTAAAAACGTACCTTTCCATTTCCCCGTTTCTACGTAGGCCGATGTTCTAGTCATCTTTTGTATACTCTATACTTTTCTAATCAGCTTCCTGTGTTGCTCATCCTGCTCTGCTGGCAGTTACCCTTGCCCTGACATCTTACTGGCTCTCTCCTCCTTTCTGTCTCCTGTTGTTTTACTAGCAAAGCTCTTCCAGCCAGATGTACTCTATATTCAGAGTTTATCTTACCTTGGCTTTAAAACTCTGGCCCTCTATATGAGTCAGGAACTGAGGAAAGACTTCAAAAGTAGAAGATGAGGCACCTCGGGGAGAGAAGAAAAAGGCAAAAGCTGACTAAGGATGATATGTTCATTTTTTAAGTGTGGCTTCAGGCTACAGAATCTTTCCATACTTTTATTGCCTTGCTACAATGCATTGTTTTAAGTATCTAATTAAAGAACAACTCCTTATGTCTTTATTGATGCTTTTCAATATTTATTAGCAACTGCTTAACCATTTAATTTACTGTTCACTTACCAAATTGTAACACCTGCTTAGTATAGTAAGGTTAAGCTTATAGACTAGATTCGAGAAGAGTAAAATAAATTTGAGAGAATTGAGTGTTGAACAGCTGGCAGGTTTATTACAATGGTGCAATAAACTAATGTAAACAACAAGAAAATTATACTGAAGATCGACAGAGAAGAGCGCTCTTTTGAAAATAACAACAAAATAAAATAAAATAAAATGAGTAGTCTCTTTAGACCTGACTCCTGATGAGCAGGATATTGGGAGTTCAATAGTTTCCCGGAGAAACGACCCGTATGGAGTAAGCAGTTTTTGCTCTTGCTTATCTGAAATCCTGCAATTTGAAGTAATTCAGACTGTAGCTCTACTCCTGCATCCAGAACAGCTGGCACATTGCTTTTCACAGGGTCTGGCTCGCCATCCCTATCCAGAACCACTTCAGAATCAGGTCCAGGATCACAAAAACCAGTCTGCACATACAGTACAAAGCAATGAGCGGAATAGTTCTTAACAGTTTTTCTAAATAAAATGAGATCTCATAAAGTTTTCAAAATCAAGTACACTGTTGTTTTAACATTGTTCTGTCTCCATGAATTCAATCTGTACTGCTTTACAGCATTTCAATCAATTGTATTTATATACCCCTTTTTAAGGCATATGTAATCACATCATGAAATGTTTGTAACGTAACTAGTTTTAAATAACTTATTTACATGAATCAACCCATACCTGAAATGACAAAGTGCAGAAAAAGCACTGAACAACATTTATGGCTAAAAGAAAAGTGCATCCTGCATTAGTTTTGCACATTTGTGAAGATACCCAATCAAATAGACGATAAAATAAAATACGACACTCCATTTCACATACAATTCAAGTTTTAGGTTTTGGTTTTATCTTTTTTTAGACAATACAGAATTTTCACTGTTGCAGTAGTTACCACATGTAAAATTAGCATAGGTTTTCCTGCTAACTTATCATTTTTAGTAACTCACTGGAGTTCCCAAGAACAAACACACGCTCTGCCTGGTTTTGGTCGAGAGTAAAACACATAAAGGCCTCTGAAAAGTACATAACTTTAAGTTAGAGACTGTTAAAATACTTTATAACACTTATTTTATATCGAAAGACTCACTGTGTAGCTTGTTAATTGCTCTCGGGTGTCTTGCTCCGTTTTGCCTAGCTTAATGCAGCAGCGTGCTTTTCTTGCATTCACTGAACTACGGAAAATCAATGTGTGTTCAAGGAGTGTCAGAAGTAATATACAAGGTAAAAAAACAAAAAATACTAGTAACCATGTCTATAGGGGTTACAAAATATTTTACCTTAAAGCAATACATGTAAGAATGTATAGTAGCTCATCTTGATCACGCAAAGTACAAACTAAGCATCCGATTGGGGAAGAAAGGTGATTTCAGTGATTCTGAATGTGGCATGGCTAGACGGGATTGTCTCTTTTTCAGGAACTGTTCATCTACTGGGATTTTCCTACACATCCATCTCTAGGATTTATAGAGAATGATCTGAACTGTAGAAAAGCAGCAGCTCTCAGCTTAAAAATGACGTTGTTGATCCTTGAGATCAGAGGAGAATGGCCAGACTGCTCATAGCTGACATGAAGGAAACAGTAACTCTAACCGTGTGTTCATACCGAACGCGATGGACGCGAATAGAGCGTCAGGTTTACATGTAAAGTCAATGGAAAAGCGCGATGACACGCGATTGCGGGTCCCGCGAAAATTCGGAAGCAGATTTGCGTCGCGAAAACGCCAAAACGCGTGAAACGCGCGTTAATAAACAGCAGTTGCAACGAGGGCCCCCTTACACTGCATTTAGACTTTAGTACCAACTGAGCACCACTGAAACAGAACAGCTTACCTGAGTGTGTCCATCGCTTTATGAGAACATTAATATATGCGTCTTCTGATACCTGCTTTCAGCAGGTACAGAATATACAAATCTGCAACTGCAGGGACTGGGTCTTAACAAGTTCAGGGTGGGGTTTACAACAACAGATGTCTGGCCACAAGCATTTCATGATCTGTTCACTTTACATTTGGTGGAATAAAACCATGAAAAGCCAGCTTCAAACTCCTTTCTTAACCACATGCAGTGTATTACATCACAGTCTAGCCTGGTTATGCAGTAGGTTCAGGCTAATTCCCAGGATTTCCAAGAATGACACAATGCAGTGTAAATAAACAACACATCTGAAAATTATTTTCATGAATGAAAACAACAAATCATTCTTTTGGGCTCATTGGGAAGATACTAACAGCAGAGGCTGAAAAAGAAGAACTCATTCTCTTCTACACACTCAATAAAGTTCTAATGTTACATATTTCAAAACGTTGGACTCTAAGGGACGGATGTACTCAGTTCAAATCTGTACGTATTATGCTGTTAATTAGCAGCAGTAACTGGTGAGGCAGAAAAAGCGCAGGCAATCAAGCAACATTAATTGAACTCAAGCTCACAGTTACATTGGATGTGACACTTGATGGGAGGATTTCATTGCAATAATATTGTAACAGTAACATGTTGTCATATTTTTCACCAGTGGTGTTCTGGGCACAGAGGAAGCAAGGCAAGAATTGTAAAGAAATTTAAAAGCAGATGTCAGTTAATATCAAAGTGAAGCAATGAAGCAATATTCCCCTGTAGATATTGTCATGGGGATTATCATGTAAACCAAACCCAATTTGGAAAAATTGTAAAACATTATTAAAAACAGAATGCAATAATTTGAAGATCTCATGAACCTGTATTTTGCTTACAATTGAACATGGAAAATAAATCAAATATTTGAGCTGAGATAATGTACCATTTTATGAAAAATAGTGGCTCATTTTAATTTTGCTGGTCACGACACACAAAACATTTGTACAGTTTGTCCGAAAACAGAACCATATACCCAAAGATGGGGATTGTGATAGTGCTAAAGGAATGCGATATAGACAATGAATTATCACTAAGGTTGGGAAATATTGACAAAAAAATCTTGCTGTAAAACCACAGGACTCCCTGGCTGTTTCTCTGTTTCCACCACAGGAATAAGGTATCTTACTTAACACACAAATCTGCAGATGTTTTACTGCAGCGCTCCACAAACAGTTGTATAAGGACAGCTAGAGAAAAATTTCAGGCTTGTGTTATTTACAGTGCGGGAGGTACCCTCCGGGGGGTTTCCACCTTTGAATTGGTTGTGGTCACAAACCTTGAGGTGTGTTTGACCTATAATTTAACAAAGCTGGGCGAATCAAATGTCCAACCACCGCTGCACCACTGAAGCTCCCCACAGGGTTTTGATGTGGTCTTCCTCCTAATTCCTGTTTGAACACAAGCTTAAAGTTGTTCAAGCGAAATGGAAGCAGAGCTGAAAATGGGGGTGACAGATGCATCCTACAGTGACTGTTGCAGCTTTGTTAATGTTCCCCAACACGAATGCTCGACACACAGCTGTGCAGAATGGTATAGCATGGATTAAGTGGGGAATTTGAATGCATATTTTATGCTAAGGTTGAGGCATGACTGAATATTTTATAATCAGTTTAACACTTAATGATGTTTGGCTGATTCTGTTTCATAACTAAATGTCAGTTTTCATCACACGTGCCATTTCTAAAAAATTCTCATGTGTATTCAAAGGCTGCAGGAGGATAAGATACATCTGAATACACATCCATCTGTAGCAAGTATCACTTTGAGTACACAAATACTGCAGCTGCATGTACAGTAGAAAATTGTGTTTTACAACACATCCATCCTTGTGAATAATGAGGGTTAGTCCTCTGATTAAGTATCATTTTCAATCTTTGAAACCCAGCTCCTCTCTAGTGCAACACGCAAAACAGACACACATACATTTAGGCTGACTAATAGGTAAGCGTGCATGTCTGTTGACAGAATATGACAGTGATAATATGCAAATCTATTTTCTAAATTTTTGTCTTTGTGATTAAAATTCATCTCACGCATCCGTTTCTGTCCAAGTACCTGTGTGAGTTTAAAAGAAACCTTAGATCGACCATCAAATGTGGGACTGGGATTGAATAGATGGCAAATGAAGGGAAAGCAAGACTATTGAAATTGGATGAGGGTAAAAATGTTGTGTAATTCTGGCAAATCTAATAATGTGTTTAAGGAAGATAAATATTCTAGTGTGTAACCTGTGAGTAAACTGAAGCAAAACCGTGGTCTGTAATGAGAATATTATACAGCTGGATATTCCTACTTTGAGTTAGCAAAAAACAAAAAGAAAAGAAATTGAGTATTGTATTCATGTCTGATCTCAACCGTCCAACCATTCAAGATGATGATGTTGATGATGATGATATAATGCATTTAATAGTTCTGCCCCTTGATTATGAGTGGACATGAAACCATCTATTAGCACAAGCATTGCTTAAATCAATAGATTGAAAAAATAAGATAACAGTCACTGGCAGACTGTACTGCATAAACTAATGAGAATTAAAAACTACTGAGGAGTCAAGAGGTTCAAAGTGAGTCATATCCTGGAGAAATGAATGCAGTCACCCTAAAATCTGACCAATACTTTTAGGAGCAGTGATTCTTGTGAAAATGAGAAAAGTGCCCCTAAAATGACAAAAATGACCTTGACATCAAGCACAATTTGGACGATGACCCCTTAGGACAAACTTAGCTCAAGTTTCACTAAAATCAAAACAAAATGACACAGTTTGACAACCTTTACTAACATAAGACCAATTTTAAGGCAAAATTAATATGTACGGAGCCTTACAGTGCCGACTTATCAAACACGTTTGTTATATGCCTATTTTATTGAGCTTAATTTGTTTACCTGATAAGTGTGTCTTCTCTAGTGTTACGTTAATGACGGTAACATAGCCTATTTAACCTATCAAACTTACAGCAGTAGGTATAAATAACTGAAATAGCACATGTTACTGTTCTGCAGTTGGCTGGTTTAGTTATTATTTGGTACTTTCCTATTTTTGTTGCAATTATAAAGTTATTGAAAAAGAAAACTTTAAAAAAAACCAAACTTTTTTCTCAGACAGTGTCTCTCTAAAACCAAGAAGCCACTTGAGTACAAAAAGTAGATTTTAAAGGCCATTTTCAGCTTAATTTTCACAAACGTCCAGCTGTAGATCAGTCATACTGCAAAGTCAGCAGTTTATTGTGAAAGCAAACAAATTTGCATGCACTGTAAAATTCTCCATTTTCCTCTGTGACTTTTACTCTTTATATTTAAGGTCTATGGTCAAGGAGACACGACATAGAGCAAGGAAAGACACTACTGTATACACACAGGATAATGATGGAAAGGAAACAGGTGGGAGCACAGCTGGGGCCAATTACAGATGACGAGACAGAGGAAGTAGAACTAGAGAGAAGATACAAGGAACAGACAGACGTCAAAATAAAACAGGAATAGACAGAACTTGGGGAAAGAAACACAGAATTGGCACAGAAAGGTAAAGAAACTAGAAGACATGACAAACTTTTAGGGGAGACAGAGAAAAAACTACAGGGAACAGGAAAGGAACTAATAAACCTGAATTTATAACTAAACTAGAGACATAAAAAAATCCAATAGGAACCTAATACAGGGGTCTGAAATACTCAAAAGCACAATAATCCAAAACATTAATAGAACAAAACCACTTCTGAAAATCTATAATGAAATAAAAACTCAAAAACCTGGGTTATGGCGCAGGACATTATACAAAAGCGCAATGCGACCACGTATTACACCTACAAGAGCTGCTTGGTCATGGAAAGCCATGCCCTGAAGCTCCCGGTGCACAGTTTCTGTGCTGACGTTAATGCCACAGGAAGTGTTTAGCTCTGCAGTCATTGAGTCAGCACTGGCAACTTTTACACACTATTCGCCTTAGCACTCAGCAACCCCAGGGTAACTTTACATGATCTCCTACTTTGTGGCTGAGTTGCTGTGGCTGCTAAATGCTTCCACTTAGCAATAAAACCACTTACAGGTGATCGCTGAATAATAAGGAAGGAAAAGATTTCACACTGAGTCAGTGGCATCTTACTACAATACCACACTTGAATTCAGTCAGTGCTTTAGAAGGACTCATTCGTTCACAAATGTTTGTAAAGGCAGACTGAAAAGCTACGTGCTTGATTTTATATACCCGGCAAAGCATCTAAAGTCAAAGATTAAAAGGTGTGGCCTAATACTTTTGTTCATAGAGTGGTGGAACCGGACAATTGACCCTAAATTTTAAGTTGACTTATTTTCTATTCCATTAGTTCTTTTCCACGGTGGCACGGTGGTTAGCACTGTTGCCGCACAGCAAGAAGGTCCTGAGTTCAATTCCACCATCAGGCCGGGGTCTTTCTGTGTGGAGTTTGCATGTTCTCCACGTGTTTGCGTGGGTTCCCTCCGGGTACTCCGGCTTCCTCCCACAGTCCAAAGACATGCACCTTGTGGGGATAGGTTAATTGGATAATACAAATTGTCACTAGGTGTGAATGTGAGCGCGAATGGTTGTCTGTCCCTGTGTGTTGGCCCTGCGACAGACTGGCGACCTGTCCAGGGTGTACCCCGCCTTTCGCCCTATGACAGCTGGGATAGGCTCCAGCGCCCCCCGCGACCCTGAAAAGGATAAGCGGAAGCGAATGGATGGATGGATAGTTCTTTTCCACTCGGCTCAATTCAACACGATTTTTAGTACATTAGTGATGTCATTGTTATGCAACACAAAAACAACAGTGGAGGACGTTTAGGTGACAGTATAGCTGCTGCTCAATCTATGGCATTATCTCAGACTCATGAACCATGCTGATGTGTTTTGTGTTGCCATTTCCGTCATTATCAGGTTTCAAAAATGGCGGTTTTGATTTCTGTAAAGGAGTTGCTCTCATCACTCATCGAGTGACATCAGCGACTGGCCAGTTTGTGGGATGAAGTCTGATGAACCGGGTAATAAAAAGTACCTGGTACCAGGTATTCTCACATAATGGAAGACCCTAAAATCTGAGTCAAGTCCAGTCAAGCTGGTACCGGTGGGGAAAAGGCATTAGTCTTTTTTTGGCTCAGGTGAGTTTGAATCTGTCCTGGATTTGGGTTTTCCTCTGTTTTGTGTTTGTTGGATTTCTGCTGCAGAGAAGGTCCTGCTGTGTGAAATTACAAAGAGAAAAATATGAAATAGCATGCAGACATTTTCAGCACATACAATTCCACAATGCAGTGCATTAAATTTTACATATAGCAGATGTATTTGTGTGGTCTCTTCATGTGGTTTTTCACATTATCCTGTTACCCTTAGGACAAACAGCCCACGACAGGCTAGTTTCGTGCACTACTTAAACATAAACCGCAGGCCATCAAAAAACCCTACATTCATGTTTCCTCAAGTTCCCAGAATTCCCAGCCGCCGCTTTGACACGACGCTTGTGAGACAGAAGCAATGCGTGGAAAACTACAAACACCAGCGTGTCAACCAAGTGTGAAGCATCTTTCAGAACTCAGCCCGGAGTCTTGGACCAACCTGTTCATCAAAAACAGAGGGGGAATTACCCTGGCCTGGTGAACACACACACACTCGTACAGACACAGGTTTAATGCATCCCAGCTGTGAATGGTTGCGTGATACAGCAAGACAACAATTAATGTGAAGAGGAGGCAGGACATGTTGACCCACTAAACAGAGAGAAAGAGAGCACGAAAGAGAGAAATGCAAAGATGGAAGGAAGGTGAGAGACATGAAAAAGAAGAGAAAGAAAGTCCTAAGAAAGACAGATAAAATCGCTTAGGTACAACAGAAAGAAATAACAGCTCTTTGGATCTGGTGTAGGCTTATTCTAAATTTGTTTGGTGGTTTCTAGCAGGTCACTGTGTGCTATCTTATCATAAATATCTGGCATTTATTTTATAGCATTTAAAACAGACCGCATGTGGACAAATCACTCAACACGACGTCGGCTTAATCACTCCTGACGTGCTCCATACTGAAGAGAAAAGTCACTCTAAACAGAATTACTGTGTGTTATTCTGAAAGGCCTGATAGTCAACAAGAATACATTTCTGCAAAGCCTGAAGCCAGATGAATTAAGAAAGAACTGAAGGCCAAATATTTCTGTGTTTGAACTTTACTTTGCATCCTTTATTTCACTGCAGTGTTGACATGAACCCGAATGTACCCACATACTCTAAAGTTTCCTCTGGTACTGTGGGTGCCTGTGAAGTCAGTTTTTCATTATCTGTCAATGGAGCGAGTGTTGACTTAGCAAAGTTAGCAAGTCTTGACTCTCTATTTCACACAAGAGGTTTGTGAGAAATTGATTTCAGTGTTTAACCTTTGTCTCCGACTCTAAGTGAAGAAAAGCTCCAACATGCTGCACGCACTTTAGAAGGAGGAGAAATCCCAGAACCGCTCTCTTTTAACATTTAATGTTGCATTACTTGTCTGTGTTGTATTTGTTTGTGTACAGAGAAACAATTTGAGTTTATGAGACACTTAAGAAGTAATGAACAAGTATAATGTGAACAAGTAATCCCGCATGGTCACAAACAAGTCTGCAAAGAGGAAACTGCAGACGAGGCCACAATAACAGCAAATACTGAGTCACCGCTTGTGTCCCAAAGCCTGCTCTCTTTCCTCATCTCTATCTAAGCATTCCATACTAGTTCAGTAAGAATGTCGTCTGGGCTTACCTCCAAACTAGCCTTTTTCTTCATTTCTTTGCAGGATAACACAAATGTGTCAGAGTAAACACAGATACAGTCGCCCCCAACAAATGACAGCAGAGGTTGTTTGCTTAAGCTGTTGTTATGACCTGTAGCAACAATTTAAAGTAAAAGAAGCATTTGAATAAGCAAATACAGATTCATGATAGTGCATTTGTGTCCATTTTTACAGGTATGATTAGTAAAGGAATTTTGGGTGTGCAACAACTGGAACTAGCTGATTGTCAGTTCTCTTAGCCCTGACCAGTGACCATCCACTCAGCCAAGACTTGTGTCGAGTGCTTTTTGCAAAATTTTTTGAGCTTCTGTACTGCAATATCAGTAAAATGGTGCAATGTGCCAAGTTATAAAAATTGAGAGATGCACGACCGGTGGATCTGCCACAAAGATTGTGTCACGTGGGACGTGATGTTACGTCAAAATCGGTGTGTGACGCAAGCAACACGTCGATCATAAAAACATAAAAAAAATACCGGCATAAGAGCCGGTCTTTTTCAGGCATACACAACATGAGCACAATGGCAAAGGCAACTCACAGCAGCACATTTAAAAGGTTGTTAGTGTGGAAGTAGCCAAAGTAAACTGCTTTATCGGAGCGAAAACATTCACACTAACAAACCTAATCAGACACTTAAACCAACATACAGCTGAACATGGACATTTTAAAGAAGCTAACAAAGGGAAAGGAGCTAAAGCTGAAGCTATCCCAAGTTCAGAGCCAACCACAAGCCGGCAGCCTCAGTATGAGCAAAGGATCGAAGCGCTTATGAGGGAAATTATGGAGATGACTCAAAAACAGAAAAGCATCCATGTCCTGTATCTGGTGAAGTTATGGACAAACTGGAAAATGATGTAAATAACTGACTACCATAAACTTTGATGTTCCTTAAAGGTGAGAATGGTTGTATTCATCTTCTCCAAAATTTGTCATATCACATAGTGCAATCAAACAAAATATGAAGGGATTCAGCTGGAGGATTTGTTGTACCCACATTTTCCTTGTGTATTGATGTGAAACTGCAAAAAAAAAAAATCAATAAAGGGGAACCTGAAAAACCAAGGTGGGGTGTTGCTAGGATAGCAATAGCTTTGAGATATTTTTGTCAGCGCAGAAATGTCACAAAGCAGCAGCAACAAGCTACTGTTTTCATCAAAACCCCTTAAAAGTCAATACATGCCTTACTGTCTTATATAAAAAACAATAAATGAGGCCTTAACTTGTTCAAAAGACAGCATGACTGCCCGCCACAAGTCTCCAACTCTTTGATGAGTGTCTGATTGTGTTTTTTTCTTAAAATTTATATTGTTGTAAGTAAGTAAAACACCTAAAGCTCTAAAAATAAAAATAAATGTTTAATGTAGTGCTGCATTGCATCTGTCAGCAGGTCAAAGTATAGCTAGCTGAGATAAACACTTGCCTAGTTTCACTGGAGACTCTGTAAAAGAAACAAACAAATAACACAATAATCACCTGCCCACAAACATTTTAAGAGATGAATTGAATCACACCAACAGCCACAGCAGCTGGCCAGAAACACACAGTAAAACACACACATATAATAATACACGCAGCAGGGGGGTAAATATATAGATAGTGAGCAATGCTGTACAGTTTCTTACACTGCATGCACACACCCGCACGAAATCACACTGGGATTTGGCCACCCGCTCATCTAGCTAATAAAGCCTTTTGGGTCACAGCCCAGAGAGAGGCTCGGTTTGAAGGGCTGTGCAGAGTAAACAGAGCTTTAAAAACAATAACACGTCACTCGTGAAAGATTCTGAGACTGCGGCGGCTCTCTGGACTAATAAAGTTAGTATTAGCAGGTGACTTTATTATTCGGACCTCAGGGGAAATGTGTGGAGGTGTTTGCTTTTGGAGTACAACAAGGACCTGCTACATCATTTAAGATAACACGCATGCACTCACAGGCACAAAAGCACTCACATTGCGACACTCGTGCTTTATCGTTTTTTACTAAATAAATACTAAATAAAAAAAATCAGATTAGATTTTATGTCCTGACACTTTTAAGCTGAGAATCTGGGAAAAGATTTTTGTAATCAAAGTTGCTTTGCAATCAACAGATACCACATATCTAAAATTTATGTGAAATATAATAAAATAACGAGCACTTCCCCTGCAGTATATAAGGAGGCCATCAAATTTAAAGAAATTATAATTTAAAGATACTTTGGAACAAGCACAAGGTATATAATCTAATGGAAAACCATGAATTTCCAGTATTCTGCCCAATGGGTGACATTTAGGTTGTGATCCGTCATAGAGCAAAAAAATTGGCAAAAGAGCAAAACCAGAATAGATTTTTTTGAATGTCCCTCATCTAAAGCTCTAAATGCACTGACGGCAGATTGATTAGTGTGCAAAAGCCTACAACTGCCTTGCATATTAAACTACTCCCTGATAAAGCTAAACTAATTCCTTCATAGTCTAAATGACATACAGGGAGTGCAGAATTATTAGGAAAGTTGTATTTTTGAGGAATAATTTTATTATTGAACAACAACCATGTTCTCAATGAACCCAAAAAACTCATTAATATCAAAGCTGAATGTTTTTGGAAGTAGTTTTTAGTTTGTTTTTAGTTTTAGCTATTTTAGGGGGATATCTGTGTGTGCAGGTGACTATTACTGTGCATAATTATTAGGCAACTTAACAAAAAACAAATATATACCCATTTCAATTATTTATTTTTACCAGTGAAACCAATATAACATCTCCACATTCACAAATATACATTTCTGACATTCAAAAACAAAACAAAAACAAATCAGCGACCAATATAGCCACCTTTCTTTGCAAGGACACTCAAAAGCCTGCCATCCATGGATTCTGTCAGTGTTTTGATCTGTTCACCATCAACATTGCGTGCAGCAGCAACCACAGCCTCCCAGACACTGTTCAGAGAGGTGTACTGTTTTCCCTCCTTGTAAATCTCACATTTGATGATGAACCACAGGTTCTCAATGGGGTTCAGATCAGGTGAACAAGGAGGCCATGTCATTAGTTTTTCTTCTTTTATACCCTTTCTTGCCAGCCACGCTGTGGAGTACTTGGACGCGTGTGATGGAGCATTGTCCTGCATGAAAATCATGTTTTTCTTGAAGGATGCAGACTTCTTCCTGTACCACTGCTTGAAGAAGGTGTCTTCCAGAAACTGGCAGTAGGACTGGGAGTTGAGCTTGACTCCATCCTCAACCCGAAAAGGCCCCACAAGCTCATCTTTGATGATACCAGCCCAAACCAGTACTCCACCTCCACCTTGCTGGCGTCTGAGTCGGACTGGAGCTCTCTGCCCTTTACCAATCCAGCCACGGGCCCATCCATCTGGCCCATCAAGACTCACTCTCATTTCATCAGTCCATAAAACCTTAGAAAAACCAGTCTTGAGATATTTCTTGGCCCAGTCTTGACGTTTCAGCTTGTGTGTCTTGTTCAGTGGTGGTCGTCTTTCAGCCTTTCTTACCTTGGCCATGTCTCTGAGTATTGCACACCTTGTGCTTTTGGGCACTCCAGTGATGTTGCAGCTCTGAAATATGGCACTGGGCAATGCACTGGTGCGCTTGACTCCAGCTGGGCAGTTATTTCGCTTGGTCCCAGCTGCGACCTGTGACTATTATGAAACCTTGTTGTATCGCTTCAGAAGCTTTGCAATTTTGAGACTGCTGCATCCCTCTGCAAGATATCTCACTATTTTTGACTTTTCTGAGCCTGTCAAGTCCTTCTTTTGACCCATTTTGCCAAAGGAAAGGACTTTGCCTAATAATTATGCACACCTGATATAGGGTGTTGATGTCATTAGACCACACCCCTTCTCATTACAGAGATGCACATCACCTAATATGCTTAATTGGTAGTAGGCTTTCGAGCCTATACAGCTTGGAGTAAGACAACATGCATGAAGAGGATGATGTGGACAAAATACTCATTTGCCTAATAATTCTGCACTCCCTGTACAGTCACATAAAAAGCATGCATTGCGAAAACAAACATAATAAATATACAACAGGCCAGTCGTCTATTTAGATGAGCTTGTTCTAAGTGTGGATGTGTCTACTGACCGTTAGAAAACTACTGCATGAGCAAACATACTGAAACATGTCAGTTTTGATATGTTCAACAGTTTACGCTGCAGCCACATTCACTACTTCCTTGACAGGCTGTCAGCTAGCCTGGAGCCGACTCTCAGGAAGGTTTTCAAATGTCAGCTTAAAAATTAATTAGCCTAGCAGCCACCGTTTGGTCTGAGTGAGTCCACAGCTATGAAAACATGGAGGTGTTTTTTACAGCTCTGTTTCTCCCACTACTATGGTGGGGGGGAGCAGGTGGAGGACAAGGAGCACCTACAATGTGAGGTTATTGCATTAGCGAGCTATGTCAAGATGAAATCAGTTTTCTTTGCCATAAAAGTGGCTCTTTTTACCCGGCTGAATCACCGTGGTAACTGTTTCTGAACATATCTGTCATATAGTGAACACATCTGTGCAAGCTGTTGAACTGTACTCTGTTAAAACCAACAGATTTTTTTTTATTTACATTGTATTGTCACTGCATGCATTCAGTTGATAGCGCAGGAAATGTTTTCACGCTTGATTCTAGTCTACTTCTAAGTCTCTTTTACACTGTTAGAACTGCAGCTACTGGATCACAGATGAGATAATTGATCATTAGGTTATTTATCACCAACACCATCCAATCAATCAATCAAAATTTATTTAATTTTGATCTTGAACCAAGCTAAAGAAATTTCCAGGCCTCCTTTATTAAGTTATAGATCAGTAACATTTAACAATTACGTGAATCCAACTTAAAGTCTCAGATTTCTACTGTGCAGCACTGAGTTCTAAGTTCATGCTCAGTGTTAAAATAATATTTCAAGGAAACATGTTTATTTTACTGTTCTGTGCACTAATTCCCCAAATCCCCAAGATTAATCATTTTCTGCAGCATCAATCTTGTTTCATTTGCAGTGCTCCATTTTATGTTTAGATGTTTTTTGTGTTCTTTATAGTTTCATTTCATCGTCATCATCATCTGGTAACTTCTCTGATTGGAGTAGGGAGGGCTCATACGGATTGTTTTGTGTGGAAGAAAAGTCACATGAGCACACACAGACCAGAAAGCCCGGCCTGACAGAGAAAGCTGATAATCACACTCCTGATACCTGTTATCTCAGACTGGCAGATAGCTAACATAAGGGAAGGCTGACTGTGCTGAACTTCCTTTGTAGTGCAGCCCTCAGATCTGTCAGCCCAAGATGAGAAGCCAAGAAATTTGACTGCAAGTGATAATCTCCAGCAAGGATGGAAGTCTTTCTTAATGAGCGATAAGATAACGCCTATCAGAATGTGTTTTATAAAGGTTAAAGAGTATGCCTTTCAGGTTAGCATTTTGTGTTCTTTGTATTCACTTTCAGCAAAGTTAATACTATAATTGAAGAAGAACAGAAACAAATATTCAGTTTAAGGATGTGTTAACATTTTCTAGCCAGGTCTTAATCATTTGTTCATAAATATGGTCTGGGGAATGCTTCTTACAGACAAAATCAAGTAAGATAATATTCATGAATCACACATTTGTGCACATTTGTTCTCCAGTGTGTGACTTTCTCTGATTTTTGTGTTTGCCATTTATTCCTACTGTCTACTATTTATATTTTATTCCGTTACAGTTGATGTGGAGCACCTACAATTTCGTTGTACATGAACAATGACAATAAAGGGCTATTCTGTTCTATTCTATTCTATTCTGCACTGTTTATGACTAAAACCCAATGTATCCTAATGAAACAAAAAACGATGTAGTAGTTTTTGCCTTATAGAATAATCGTGGCCAGTTGTTTTCATTATTTATGGTCACCTAACCGTAGCAGGTCATCAAGTCCATTCCACTAGATATGTTATGGGAAAGTCTGAGTTTTACTGATTGTGAGTTGTCTCTAATCCAGCGATTGATCAAAATGTAATTGCTGCAATTTCATGGAGTGACCATTAGCAAACTACTTGAACAGTGAGCTGTGAAATGTGGCAGTTGTACCATGGAAGTTTAACCCATATGGACATGTGTATAAAATCACAGGCTGTTGAGACTGTAAAACTCTTTTATCTTTTTTTCTGACCTCATATATTACGCTTTCGTATCATCCACCACTTTCCCCCAGTTTCTACTTAACAAGAAACAATTACTGATGAGCAACAACACAACAGATCAAGCAGAACAGCAAATTTTACACTGACTTAAAGGTTCAATAATTGTGAAATTCCACACAAAGCCACACAAAAGCACACACGGCCATGTTCCGTTTGCCTGAAGTTCAGGTCACCTCACTTTGCCACAGTTTCCACAGGCCGGGGGAGAGATGAAATAATGTTCACGCTGACAAAGAAAAAACACACTCCCCATCCAAAGAATGAGCTGGGAAAACAGGCGAGCGGCGCAGCAAGTGAGGTGGAAAAGTATTCTTCACATGAAGAATCCGCACAAAAGGCCAGGCACGCTGGAGACTGGAAGATGTAGCCACAAAATCCTGGCCTTAAAAACCACATAAAAAACAATAACTGTTGATCTTTGGGGGCTAGAAAAAGTATAAGCCCCCGATGCATTTTAATGCAAAGTTGTAAAATCAGACCGTCTGCTGTCTTTTTCCTAATCCAAGCCGTGCCAGTATTAATACACCTTAAAACATGAAAAAAAGGTATTTCATCTGGATATTGAATATTTGTGAGTGTGTGTGCATGTGTACAATTAAATCTAGAACGATCCTGACGAGCCAAGTTTAAAAACCACATATGCACAATGGAATCTGTGCTATGTTTGTTTTGTTTTGTTTAATACCAGACCCCCAGTATGAGGGCTGACAGAACAGTGAAACGGGAGCTGAACACATGCCAGACAGCCGGGGAATCAGACCAAAACGTACTCACTCCCACCTTCCTAAGCCTCAGTTGAGACGTGCATCATCTGTCACATTTACATCAATCCTGACACCTTATTACAGCAGAGCTTTCTCCAAAAGAACTTTGTGCTTGGGCTCTTTAAAGTTAGAAGAGATCATTTTATGACTTTCTCACTGTTGCTCGTGATGACAAGCACATCAATAGGGATGTGCACAACCAGTCGACTAGATGCTTAAATGTGGGCAACAGTGAAAATAAAGCATGTAGACATGATGGAGAAATACAAACAAAGCATCAGAATGGAAAGGAAAGGTGATTTAAGGCACTGCGTGATTATTGGTGCCAATTCAGAAAGTGCTGCTGTGGGAGATGGCAGATGCTGCTGCCATCTCCTGATGGCTGCTTCCAGCAGTATAATGTCCCATGGCACAAAGCTCATACTGGCTTATTCAATATGACAATGAGTTCACTGTACTCAGATGTCCTCTGTAGTAACAGGACCTCATTAGAATAGTGCACCTTTGGGATTCGATGTGATGGGAGAGCCACATGGGGTTTTTGCCTTCTACTAACGATGTGCAACTAATGAAGTAGTCGGCAAGTGTATAACAACGAAACAGCAGCTATGTGTAACCAGACTCTGCACAGATGTGTGGATGCAAGAGAGGAGGACTACTGGTGTTCTTAAATGCACCATCAGTCATTCTGTGGCAAGTGTTTAAATCAAGTTAGATTGTTTAAAAGGACATAAAAAGTATATTAGCTAACAGGAACACTCCTATACACCAATATCTGAACATTCAATGAACATTACAGAATTAGAAAAGTTACATTTACCTCTGTATTGTTTTAACAATTCATTTTTTATAAACCTTGCCTTAACTAGGCCTTTATTTGGTGAAATGTCCTAACACACTCCCAGAGCTCTCTAGGGATAAATCCTCTTCACAGTATGACATCCTGCCTGTTTAAATTAGATGCGTTCGTATTATGGAAGCTGAAGTGATAAGTTAGCTTTTTCTGTGCATTTCTAAACACTTCAAATGAACAACTTGAAAGACCGAAACCTTAAACTTACAATGCAAGAACATTGTGGTTTTCCTCCAATCTGCACTTCATCAGTCTTCATTAGCATGCCTCTGTGAATCTGCAGCAATGTTAAAAGAGAAACAAAAAATAACTCTGTGAAACACAATTCGCCACAAGCAATACAATCATTAAAAAAAGACACATGACACCTGCCCTCTCTTATGATCACCTGGAGAGTAATGTGTGTGAAAGCACCTGGTCCAATGCTAAAAAGTCATTAAAGGATGATGAATGATAAGATAACCCTGGTTATCTCTTACTGACTCTCCCACACTCCCAGTAGATCAAGGAACAGAGTTGAAAGTGAGGAAGGGCTTAGTAGTATATCATGCTCTATAGTACTATAGGGTATGATATACTACTATGTAGTATAGAAATAGTATAGTGACATGGTATTGTTTAGAATGCCAGAGCATTTCCTAAATTTCCAATGGTATGATGTGAGAGGATGTGCGGTTTATTGGCGTTACAGAGGAGGATGTAGAGCACAGAAGGAAGCAAATGATCTGCTACTGCATGCTGACCCCTTACACGAGCAAATGTAAGAAGGAAATGTGTCAAATGGACTTAAAATCTTATTTTATGAGGTAGTAACTTACATTGCATATAAGTGTTTAATTTTAAATCTGTGCTTTTAAGGTTGCGGGTGGAGTCCTTTTATCTTTGGAGCTCTTTAACATCATTTCAGGGTTCAATGTTTATTCAGATAAATACCTGTGCGAAGAGAATGCCAACTTAAATTTCATGTGAACGACAGGAACCAGGGTCACTGATGGGAGAGAGAAATCATCTTTGCCTCTCCACATCCAAACAGACAGGCAGGTAATTTTAGACTGCGGGAGAACAAATTGTCCTCTTTCACCCACTCAAGTCAATCAAGTGGAGTAAGGGGGGACGGAGACAGACGGAGATGGAGAAGAAGAGGAGCCTGAACAAAGCTCAAGGGAGAGGATAACAGATGTTTTAAAAGTAGCTTACAATAAAGACAAAATTGTAGAAAATGGTTAATCACAAACTTTAAAAGGAAATAGAGGCAGTTAAAAAAAATGAAATCTGTCCTTCCATTCTCCCACTGGTGGTCCATGTTCCCACTGTTGGCTCTCTTGATTTAATTGCTCGGGTAGGAGTGAGATCAGAGCAGCAGTTCAGCAGCAGGCTTCTATCAGACTTGAGAAACAATAACAAAAATGAAATTAAAGAGACGAGGGAAAGAAAAAAAAGAGAGGGAAAAACTGGAAATCAGCGATGCATGATGAAACACGCTTAAAAGTGTAAAACAAGGAAGAAGACTGAGTCAAAAAGCATAACGGAAAATAAAGAGGGTCAGAGGGAAAGCAAAGGCAAAAGGAGCCGGTGGTCCATTTTCTTGTTTTCAGCTATGTTTAATTGCCTTAGTAGGAGTGAGTTCAGTAGATCAGTAGTAGGAGTAGCAGACCTTCATCAAAGCACCAGTCACTGCTTATTAGAATATTATTACAGAACAGCAGCAGCCAGCCAGTGGGCTGATTACTGACTGGGTCCAATGGGAGGCCTCATTTGACTGGAATGTACAGAGGCTGAAATGGAGAACAGGGATAAACACAGAAATACCATTTATAGACTTGGTGCCTTAATATGCTTTCATCAAAACTATGTGTCCAGTCATTCGGCCTTTCTTTTGGCATCGCACAGCAGCTACTTTTATTGATTTTTTTCTCCTCGCTAAAGACCATGTTTAATCATTAAACATTAAAACATTTACTACAAAAAACAACAGTCTGTAACTTTTCTTTTCAGCTAATAAATGCAATCAAATATGCAAATTTACAAAAAAAAAAAAAGTAACTCAAATAATAAGAGATCTTATTGTTTCTGGAACAGCTGATGGATGATTTTTATCCATGTTACTGAAATGTACACAAGGAAATGTGTTGCACTCTAAGAATAAACATAATCAAAAACTATAAAATGAATTTGAGCCAAACATGAAACCAAAGACACCAAACAAGCAGAACGAATCGCGGCTTGTACAGGGACCATAATTTTTGTAAACCACGCTTTATGGATGTTTTGTAAGTTCTGATGACTGTATAGAAGGTTAAATGCATTATAATTAAACCAGTATGTGAAATGTGATAGAACGGGCAAGAACAAAGGCAAATTGCACTCAAAGCATCCTGCCTCCTTTGCAGAATTAAACCAACTGTATAAAAGCAAAATTGGCAAAGTCATGGACCAGTAAAATGTTTTACATTTATTCAGATAACTGGAGCCAGCACAGAAAACAGTTGATCAAAATACAGACTCGATCTAGGAATACCAATTCTATGATGAAAGCCAATTAAAACAGCATGCTGGGCAATTAGCATTGCCTACAGGAAATCAGATCCCATCTCCTCCACCAATCAGGACAAAGACTAAAGGTTGGTTGACGAGGGGAAATTAGGCAAAGCAGTGCCAGATATTTACTCTCAGATTTGATATGGCTGGTTGATGTCATCCTCTACCACACACACAAAGACGTGTAAGCACGCAAGCGGTATGCCTCAACAACACATAACGCATGATCTCTCCAAACTCAGGCACACACAGAAACATGCACACCTAGTGTGGTCCGCTTAGCGACCACCGTGGCTGAATGAGAAGAAGAAAACCGCAGGCATCCAGTCATTCCTGACTGGAAAAGCATTCATGGAAAAGTTGAATTTGGTGGAATGCATAACATGTGTGACAACAAGTTTCTAGTTTTTAATGCTAAAAATGTACATTGTTAATAGATTTCTAAATATAAAAATGCATTGTTTTGCATGTGTAGAAAAAATTAACAGAATTAATTAAAATATTGATTTCCAAATAATTTACAACCTAAATTCCATTTAAAATAGCACAAAGACAAAATATCAAAGCTAATGTTGAGGAGTATGGTTATTTAACCTTTTTAATATATTCTTATTTTTCATTTAATACCAGTAAAATGATTTCTAAATGTTTGGACAGCAGCATGAAAACACAGGAAGAGCTGAAAAATACTTATATAACACGTGACAGGTCATCTTACAGTTAACAAGGTTAATCATCAGCATGGTTTGGTATAAAGAAAAAACCTCCCAGGTAGGGTAGGTAGTTTTAAAAATTGGGAGGTGTTCGCCACTCTTTAGTCTTTTACATGACAGTTAAGACAGTTTTCAACATACAAAGCTCTTATGAATTTTATCATTAGGTCAGATATTATGATTAAAAGATTAAGAGAAGCCTGAGATATCCAAAAACGATCATCTTCTCAATAATCTGGCAAAGTAAACAAAACAAAACAAACTGTCCCGTGGTTCGAGAAACCAAACCAAATTTGTCTTTAGCCATATCCGTCCACACTAAAGACAAGAGGAACACCCTGCATGTTTTCAGAGCACAGTTCAGGATCTGTGAGGAAAATAACTTGCACAGCATCTGTAACACAAACAAACACACAACCTAGCTCAACTTTCCTGATTAATCTCACTGGCAATAAATTCAAAATGAACACACACACAAAGACATTATTTAATAGGAAACAGCTGATTGGCTGATTTAGAATCCTTAATATACGTACTGTTAACTGGCACCAGCTACGGTGTCTTACAAATTAAAACCATTTTAAGAAGTAAAAACACTTCTTTGTTGTTAATAACCGTTATAAATGAAGGGAACAAACAGCTGTATATTAAAAGTGACCAAAATATGACTAATAATCCAGTTTTTAAAGCTGCTTTTCGATTTTTTGATTTTTCCTTTCGGCTCTTTTTTTTCTCAAATGCAAGCTCTCTTGGGTAGTTTAGTCAAACAAGGTCCTTGCCAAGTTGAATATCCACTATTTGGCATGTCTGTGCTAATATAACTTGGATCACAAGTTTAACTCCTTGCCAGAAACCACAGTGGTGTCAACTGGGGTGGTGCGGATGATTTTTTGGAGAATTATGTCTGGGATCTCAGTCTGGGCTGTATCACTTTTGAAGTCCTGGGTTCAGACTTGGTCAAATAGCACAATGAAGCTTGGATTAAAACCTAAATCAAATGTATCACTTTCAGTGAACTGAAACGGTCTCTTGTCTCCTTGCCTATGCCCTTCATTTGTATTTTTATCAAACTTAACCAAGTAGATGTTCACCCTAGTCTCCTGGGTGAAAGTCCTGGATTTGACTTATTGGAAATTTTGTGGCTTTTTCTGTGATCTGCAGTGAGAAAAAGAAACTCGACTGAAACAGGATGTCGACTCGAGACAATAGAAGAGGATAAAAAAAAAGTGCTGGCATCTCTAACTCAAGCTGATTTAATTTTTTAAAACATGTTTCATGCTGTGGACTGTTGCTATTATGCATTTCGCTGTGAGACTGGCTGGTATGTGTGCAACGGCATGGAGCGAGTCAAGACTGGCCTAATTGAAGGTTGTTTGCATGTCTGGGAGAACGGATAAATGATGGAGGTAACAGGAAAATTAAGCAAATGGAGGGAGCAGGTGGCCTTCATCTGGACCACAGCTGTACACAGTGTGACTCACACACTCCTACCTTGACCAAAAGACACACACACATGCGTGTTCAAAGGCACATTTGGGACTGTACAAGACTACAAATCCTTGCAACATCCTAAATAATACCACAAGGTCCACTGTGTGACCCATTTGGTGTTCATACTGCAAAGCTGACTTATTAGATTTTAAAAAGTAACCTCGATCATCAGGATTCCTTTTAGTTTTAGGAATCCTAACATGCACCAAGGCCTAAATTTAAATCCATGAATTGTTAGAGCTTTAAGAAGTGGCTGTTAAGAGTTATGAATGTACATAAATTAAAACATCATTAGATCTGCACTGAAAAGCCTCTACTATGAAATGTATTATATTAGTATTAAAGTATATAGTATTAAACTTACAAGTGCAAAAAAAGACATTAGGAAGTCTACAAATGACCAGTAGGTGAAATAAATATTAACTATCAGGAAACAAAATGTGGTTCTTCTTGCCAGTACCTGACCTTTTATCACATTTCAACAGGCACAACTTTTATTTTGGTCTCTATTTTCAGTTTGCGTTGCACTTTTCAGATTCACTACAGCTTTACTATGCAAGACTTTCATTCATCTCCTGATTTCCACATATTATTTTAAGAGACACAAGTTTCATTTTTGAGTAATTCATAAGTATACAGTGACACTGGAAACCCACAGTTCCAGTGCCACAGTTCACATTCAATCACTACCAACAGCCAACGTTACAGGAAGAAGTGCAACACATGAACTGGACCTTCAGTTTATCTTAGTTAAAGAGAAAACTCACTGGTTGGAGGAAAGGTTCAACTTTGTTGTTTTATATTTGTATGATTTAGTGCTCTTGTGTGTGATTATTTTAACTGTTTCCATGAGAGGTTGCACAGAAAATGCATATGAATTACCATGAAAAGCACAATGTGTCTCTGAACCAGGTCTACTTGCAGAGTTCAATAGCTTTTTGGTTAAGTTAATTTTTCTCAAGACTTTTCAGTAAACCTGAGCAGGCATCAGGTTTTTCTCTTCTCTTTCTGTGGTTCACTGATGGTCTACAGGTTATTTTGCTCTAAGTGGTGCCTACATGTGGAGGGGACATGGGCATGCTTGTCCTTCGGGGCATACTTAAGGTTCGTTAGAGCTCAAGATTCTCCCCCCTCTCATTTTACTTTGATTCCTGGAACAGTTAACATTGCACATGCATGAGTGTCCACACACACACACACACACACACACACACACACACACACACACACACACACACACACACACACACACGGACACTTTAAAGAAAACAAGTTGGAAAACAGGTCAAACACTGTATTTAATTACAGCAGCAAGTGACACCCTCCCTTGGCCCGCTCAGCTTCTATGTTTTGCTATTATGTGAATTTTTCTTTGATTTTAATCAAATTTGGAGTGAAATTAAATCAAGAAGCCATAAAATACTCAAATAATATAATAAAATGAAAATATGCACTTCTTTGAAATTGAGCTAATGATTTATAACCCAAAATGTGTTTATCTCAAACTAATGAATACAGTTTTCTAGACCATATGTTTTGGTTCCTTAAGGTTAATTCTACATTAACACCAAAACCAGTCTAATTGATTAAATGAACGTTGATTATGAGTATGATTATTATTATGGAGGCATGGTATGTTAAAACACAAAACAAAACAGCAGTTAATGTTTGTAGTTTGATCCACCTAACACAATCAGCAGCTGCAGGTTCAGGCAACTCAGTTACTCGTGCCAGTCTTTTGAACTATTTCTATTAAAAACACTCCTTGGAGTCAAACTTGAAAATCTGAGTTAGACTCTTTGCTTGGATAAACATCAGTATAATTAAGTAACATTCATAAGTAGCATGTAGGTTGAAACAGTGCAGATTTTCTGACAGAACTGGATCGTATTTGTGGCAGCAGCGATGCATTCACAATCATGTATATTTACTCATATGTGGAACTTTGTGATGATAAATAAGGGAGAAATAATCAGCTGGTTGTCCTGTAGATGGACTACAACATCGTTTTGCAGCATCTAACCTCCAAGACTAATGACAGCAGGCCATGTCCTGTTCTGCAGACTTGATAGGCTCAGCATAACCACACACTTCACATTCCGGGTGATCCTGAATTAACAAACAGTTTGGATTCCTCCACCAGCTGATCCTGAGGTCATTCAAATAACTGTGGTTGTGGTTAATGGCCACTGATAATGGCCACCCTCTGCAATGCTTAGTGGACATACAGCTAACATCTCTTTGAGCTCTGTTACCACCTGACCAAATACTGAAAATCTTGTGTGTCATATTTACATATAGATGAACTGAGCTTGTCACTTTTTTATACTTTCTGTTATGTGCTCAGTCGTTTGTTTTACGGCATGCTTGAAACAACATGACTAACATACGTGCATCTTTTATTTACAGTCTATGCCAGTGCCTGAACTTTGGAGAAAAGAGCAAGGGGACTACTGGGAATCTCATCTGTGTATAATATTGTTCTCTCAGACAGAAAGGAATATTTATTAACAAAAATTCTAAAATATATTATAGAAAATTCTTTTAGAGTCATTAATATAACTGAGGGATGTGTCCGAGGTTGTGTGGGAAACACTGCAATATTTTCAAAAGTTTGCTAAATCAGCATATGTGTTAGATTTTCAATGTTATATGGGGCAGAGTGCCTTTCAGACCTCCTCTGAAGATTCTTTTCCTTCTCCTCGTAGATTTTCAGTCTCTCTCTCTTTTTCTTTTTTTTTTTAAATAGTGTTACTTTTCTACATTCCTCATGGCTTGTTGAAATTCCAGGTCTTGGATTGTGGTCTCCCCTTTGTCATGATGGTTATTTAACTGAGCCTTGGCATTGCTCATATTCTAAATTCTTAACATACCCTTTTTATGGTTGGAGAATTGCATTTTCCACTGGCACAGGGAGCCAATCAAAGCTTTTTTTCATCCCCCCTTTGTTTCTCCCAACCAACTTTGGTACTAGATCTAACCAAATATGTGTGTTTTCGTGTTTGACTAAGGCAAATATTTTAATATATTTTCAGATAGGTTTGTGAATGTGTCACAGATAAAGGCAAAACTGTACGACACCCTAGCATGTATGTAACATGTGACTTTTTAAATATAAAAACTGACAGGAATAAATAGGAATAGACACTGAATCCTACAAAATCAAAAACAATACTATTAGTTTCTTACTATATATAGCAATATACCAGTACCATGAATCTCAGGCTATACAGCTTATGAGTGTTATCCTGTATCAGGGCAGCAACGCTGTTTAATTTTTCTACTGTTTCTATAAACTAGTGACTGAGCAGCATTATGGTGTTGACTGACAGGCACCATTGTAGCTACGCTGAACAAAAAAAAAAGAAAGGCAGAATATATCAGAGTTTTTCTTAATTGGAAACTACCACGAGGGACGGTTGCACAGTTATGACCTTCTTATCTGCTTCCCTGGCTTTTTCCATCATGCTGCACTTAAAAATACAAAGAGAGAGCTTCAATTTGTATCAATCACGGACACAAGGGTAATTTAAGTGAAGTAAAAGTTTGATAGCATCAGCAGAGCATTGTCCGTTTATATTATTGCCAAAGCTCATATTTAGTCAAGACCCTGTACAGCAATGTTCAACATTCCCAGCATATCTTTGCTTTATCTGGCTTCACTAACCCTAAACTTGGGTTAAGCAGTCATACAAATGTGTTCATCTGCTCAACAAGTCAACCCAGGCTCTCTCAGTCTTTCTACGAGACTGTACAGTATTAAAAGCTTATATGAATGAATGAGCGGGCGAATGTGGCTCAAGAGTTAGCAGTTCGTCTTGTAATCGGAAAGTTGCCGGTTCGAGCCCCGGCTCCAACAGTCTCCATTGTTGTGTCCTTGGGCAAGACACTTCACCCATTGGGTACTGGTGGTGGTCAGAGGGCCTGGTGGATTCTGTCAGTGTTTTGATCTGTTCACCATCAACATTGCGTGCAGCAGCAACCACAGCCTCCCAGACACTGTTCAGAGAGGTGTACTGTTTTCCCTCCTTGTAAATCTCACATTTGATGATGGACCACAGGTTCTCAATGGGGTTCAGATCAGGTGAACAAGGAGGCCATGTCATTAGTTTTTCTTCTTTTATACCCTTTCTTGCCAGCCACGCTGTGGAGTACTTGGACGCGTGTGATGGAGCATTGTCCTGCATGAAAATCATGTTTTTCTTGAAGGATGCAGACTTCTTCCTGTACCACTGCTTGAAGAAGGTGTCTTCCAGAAACTGGCAGTAGGACTGGGAGTTGAGCTTGACTCCATCCTCAACCCGAAAAGGCCCCACAAGCTCATCTTTGATGATACCAGCCCAAACCAGTACTCCACCTCCACCTTGCTGGCGTCTGAGTCGGACTGGAGCTCTCTGCCCTTTACCAATCCAGCCACGGGCCCATCCATCTGGCCCATCAAGACTCACTCTCATTTCATCAGTCCATAAAACCTTAGAAAAACAGTCTTGAGATATTTCTTGGCCCAGTCTTGACGTTTCAGCTTGTGTGTCTTGTTCAGTGGTGGTCGTCTTTCAGCCTTTCTTACCTTGGCCATGTCTCTGAGTATTGCACACCTTGTGCTTTTGGGCACTCCAGTGATGTTGCAGCTCTGAAATATGGCCAAACTGGTGGCAAGTGGCATCTTGGCAGCTGCACGCTTGACTTTTCTCAGTTCATGGGCAGTTATTTTGCGCCTTGGTTTTTCCACACGCTTCTTGCGACCCTGTTGACTATTTTGAATGAAACGCTTGATTGTTCGATGATCACGCTTCAGAAGCTTTGCAATTTTGAGACTGCTGCATCCCTCTGCAAGATATCTCACTATTTTTGACTTTTCTGAGCCTGTCAAGTCCTTCTTTTGACCCATTTTGCCAAAGGAAAGGACGTTGCCTAATAATTATGCACACCTGATATAGGGTGTCGATGTCATTAGACCACACCCCTTCTCATTACAGCGAAAAATACATAGTCAGTTATAGGGTCGTATATAAAAGTTCTCAAAACTTTGTTTTGCTTTGTTTTTTTTAATGTAGGTAGTGACTTCGTACCTGTACAGCAAGTATCACCTACCGCAAGTTATATAAGTTATATATGTTATATATGTTAACCAATGTTTAATCTGAAAAAAAAAGTTACCTGAAAAAGCTCAAATGCACATATTTTTACTTGGGTCATCCATACTGCGCTTGCAGTGACTACAGTGTGTCCCATCCACTGGCCGGCCCCACAGTTACACCTGGTGACCTGTAGCACTTTACATAGTTTGAGAGGTTAACTTGATCTTAGTTGAATTCACATCTATCTTCTTGCATTTGCTCCATTTTCATTTTACTAAACAGATGGATCCTTCAGTAATATAAGTCCAGAGCAAATCAAAATCAAGGTGATTTTTGAGTCCATCCTTCTCCTGCTTTCCCTCTTGGGAAAAACGAAAGCTAGCTAAGTACATAGAAATGAAGGGTTGGATAGCATCTTATGTTGAGCATCGAAATGCATGAAAAGAAAGAACCACAGCAAGAAGCTGAGAAATTATCAAATGGATGAGTGCACAGACACATGCACAGTTTGAGAGAATCTGGGCATCAAGCCAACTGTTTTTGAAGAATTCAACCTAAAACTTGCGACGTATCAACAAAATTTCTCAAATTTTAACAAAAAAATGTTTTTTTATTTTTGTTTTGTTTAATCATGCTGCAAACACAAAAAGCACTTGACTTGTAAATCATGAATTAATTGATTTCATTGACATTAACTGCTGAATTCATCAAGATGACAATCACTTTGTGACAGATCCACTTTTCACTAGCTTCATAATGTGGGTTTTAAGATGGCAGGCATCTCTTATTCAAGCAACGCTTGAAATCAGTGTTACAGATCAGTGTTACAGACAGTTTTATTAATATTGATATAATCCCATGTTAAACGGTGCTGGAATGAAGATTTTTCCCCCCCTTTTAGCCCGTTTCAGTAAAAATGACACTCACAGGAGGAGGAACTTTTGAATATGGAACAGAAGAGACCTAACATGATCATTTTTTTTTAACTCAAATTTTAATATAAAAGTATTTCTTTAAAGAAATGATGCTGGATTATAGTTCTGCTTACCTGTTACCTCTGTAATTTCTCTCTCTCACACATTCCCCATTTCCTTCTCCATATATCTACCCACTTGTCCTTTACCATGTTTCCATCCTCTCCCATCCTTTTCTCCATCACTCCCACAAACCCATCGGTGCTTTTCTGAGTCTAGGCTTGTATATCCATTAGTCAGTGTTATCTTTATGTCAACAGTTCCACTCAAATATTTACAGTAGTCCCTGGTGAGCAGACATCCAGTCAGTGGTGGGATGAGTCACCCTTTGTTAACACAGTCAAAGTAACTCAAAGTAACTCTGTACTGCTCAGAATAACATGCGCACAAGTAATGGACCAAAAGAGTACAAGAGCATGCTTGGGACACCGAAGCGCTTAACCTTTGGGTTTTTATGATGTTGGTTAAACACACGAGACATCAAGCATGTGCTTATGAGCATCTATGTGTCAGTGTGTATCTATGACTGCATGAAACAAGGAGTGTAATCCCACAATCTGACCTTTTCCTCAAGCATCAGCATTAAAACGATCCATATACAACTTCAACTGAAAAGTAGTTGATTACTCTTTGGTGCTCTATTTAGTTTTGTATAGCATCATAGCTTTTTGGCGTTTGAGAGGTTATACTGTATGACTGTATGTGAGCAAGGAAAAATAAACAAAGTGCTCACTTGCTAGAGATGCGCCGATTAAACAACTAAACAACTACCATGCCACTCAGTTATAATATTTTGTTAATATGCAACATGGCTCACCTGCTGAGCCTAAGAGGTTACACAGCTGCTACAACAGAAAATTCTGGTAATGGTGACACACAATGGTGGCAGTCATAATCGTAACCTACACTACATGAACAAAAACACTGGGAACTCACACATTACAGCTAGAACTGCTCAGGATAACCCACGCCATGAAGCTCCTGGTGCAAAGCTTTTGTGTTGGTGTTAATGCCAATGGACCTCTGCAGTTAGTGAGTCAGCAGAGCATTGGTGATTTTTACAGACTATGCACCTCAGCACCAAAAGAAGAACAGTGACATCCCTCCTACAGTACCACACTTGAATTCCATGAGCTCTTGAGAACAACCTGTGTTTTCACAAATGCTTTAAAGGCAAACTGCATGTATGTAAGAACATACGCTTGAATGTGTGACAATCCCCTGAAGTTCAAACTGAGCATCTGAATAGGACGGTCAGTATGGTGGTTGGCAAGCTTGTCTGAATATTTCAGCATCTTTACGGTGTTAGAGATGCTGAAAACACTAACCCTAGCTGACAGGAAGGTGACAGCAACTAGAATAACCACTTGTTACAACCACGCTATGCAATAGAGCAACATGTGCCACCTTAAAGCTGATGGGCTACAGAAGCACAAGACCACACCAGGGGCCACTCCTGTCAGCTAAGAGCAGGAAACTGACACTACAGTTCACACAGGTTCACCAAAATTGGACAACAGAAAATAGAAAAATGTTGCCTGGTCTGATGAGTCTGGATTTTTGGCGTAAGCATAAGATCTGCTCTGCTTTGTATCAGTGATTGACGGTGGTGGTGTAACGCTGTTGGGAATATTTTCTTGGCGCACTTTGGGTCAGCTGAGCACCGCCTACCCGAGAATTGTTGCTGACCATGTCCATCCCACTATGACCACAGAGCACAGATCTTTTGATGGCTGCTTCCAGCAGGATAATGTGCCATGTCACAAAGCTCAGATTATGTAAAACTGGTTTATTGAACATGAAAATGAATTTACTGCCCTAAGAACAACAGTCATCAGATATCAGCGTCTTTGGGATGTGGCGAGATTTAAGTCATGGATGTGCAGCTAACACATTGAAGCAACTGTGTGTTTCTATCATGTCATTACTTTCAACATTTCTAAATACCATTATTTACTGGTATTTAGTATGTAAAAAACCCACTCTGTCCAGTTTAACTTCTGTATTTAGATATGCCAAATAGCATGACAATGTTATATCTTACAGTAGTTCATGTATCTGTAGTACTCCAGTGACTCCCAAACTAAAGCCATGGATACAATAATGGTATGAAAGATATAAAAAAACTCTTTGGGTAAACAAACAACTGTACTAATTTTTTTACCCTTAATTTTTTTTCCCTTGCCATTACTGGACAATTTACGTATTCAAAAAATGTGGGAGGGTTCAGGCTTTGGTTAAGCATGTTCAGACTGTAATTTAAAGAGTAATGAGTAAAAAATGGTGGAAACCACTGAATAAGAGCTGATATAACAATATAGTATAAGGGATTTTTTAAAATTGAAGTTGTAAATTGTGAGCCGGATTCGGGGCCATTAAACCAAGACTCGACACTGCATTTGTCTCCTATGCATCAGTAACATCTGCTTTTCAACTACTCTGAGGTAGCAACAGTAGCTGAAGCAAAGAAAACAAAGCCAAACATACGCTTGAAATATATGCCAGCAGTAGCAGATAGGCCACCCCAGGTTAACCACAGAAATGTTTCACGTGTACAGAGTGTTACACTTACATTCGTGGGACACTCACTGACACGTACACAAAAGCAACAAAAATAACCAAACACTTTGGATCTACATGCAAAACGTGAGCTTTTGCTTATGACGTATACGTGCAGATGCAAACATCCACATGCAAGCGGCAAAAAAGTTCCTGAGTGAGTCACAGTAAACTCTGACAGATAAACATGATGTTGGAACGAGTTTATTTGACATTTGTGTCGGTCTCCTTCCTTTTGTGGTGTCTCTCTTGGCCCATTTTAAGCGTGACCTCCTGTTGTATTTGTTTTAGAGGTGGGACTCTGTAAAGCTGTTCAAAGAAACACAGACATGGATGGACACGCAGTATGGATTCGCACAATCGCACACACATACACAGTACATGCACAAACAAAAACATTGGTTTAACAGCCTAAACTCTAGGGTCACCTGCTGTTTGACTTTATGGATAGTAATAAATTCTGTCTCGACTTGTTTAGCTTCAGATTAAGATCGGAGAGACAAGCACGTCTTTCGACACTGGGAAGTAAACAATCAGAGGTAAACAAGTATACCATCGGTTCTCGCCTTTAATACTAAAAGTACATTGTGTCCATCATGAAATCCTGAAATGTAATAACAAGAAATTATAAAAACAAGCAAAACCAACAGCTGGCACATGCATCTCTGACTTTCAGGGTAAAATATCTAAGTTCTGGTCATTTATAAGAGCTCAGCACAATATCAAAGATCTGCACAGGTCTGGTTCAGATCTTATTATAGCTGCTGCTTAACAGATTCAGAGGCATAAAAAGATCTACACTGATTAAAGAACTGTTTGTTGGTTGGAGAGAGATACCTAAACAGAACACTGAAAACATGCCATATGTTCAAACTGAGAAAATGGACCATTATAAGCAAAAATAAAGTCATTATGAATTTGAATGCAGGGACACATCTACAGAAGGTTTGGGCAGGGCCATGTTTGCCACTGTGTAGCATCCTCTCTTTTTTAAGCAACAGTCTGTAAACCTGTGGGGACTAACTAGACCAGCTGCTGGACCTTTGGAGAGGAATGGCGTTTAATTCTTGTTGGATAGACAATTCTAGCTGTTCAACAGTCCTGGGTCTTCATTAGTGTATTTTTCATTTTTATGATGCAGGACCCTTCTACTATGAAGCCATGCTGTTGCAATAAATGCAGGATCTGGTTTAGCATTGCCTTGCAGAAATATTCGAGACCTGGATGGGAGCCCATATAAAACCTGTTTATACCTTTAAGTTTTTTAAGATGCTTTTCCAGATGTGCAAGATACCAACTCCATATGCATCAACACACCCCCATACTCTGATAACAAGCTGGATGGTCCTTGTTGTTCTCACCACAGAACAGTTTTCTACTTTGCTTCAGTCCATTTTAAATGAGCTTTGGCCGAGAGGATCCTGTTCACGACTGGGGCCTTTTATTAAATGTTAGAGCTTTAACATGTCTTTATGGATTGCATGGTGAACTGTGTTCACAGACAATGATTTCTGGATGTTTTACTAAGCTTATGCACTGATTCCCATGACAGAAACATGCCTGTTTTTAACAGAGTGCTGCCAGAGGGCCCAAAAATCACAGGCAACCAGTTTTAATATTCAGCCTTATCCCTTGCGATTTCTCCACATTTTCTGAATCTTTTCATGATGTTACGTACTGTAGATGATGAGATATTCTATAAGTCTTCACAATATTATGTTGAGCAACATTATTGTGAAATTGTTCCCTAATTTTAAGATCTGAAGATGCAAGTTTTGCAGTTTGGTGACCAATCTGTACTTCTGAGAAACTCTGCCTCTCTTTTATAAGTACTCATGTTACTGACCTGATGCCAGTTAACCTAATTAACTCCAAAATGTTCCTCCATCTTTTTATTTTAGTATCACTTAATTGTCCAGCCTATTTTTTGCCATCAAATTCAAAAGGAGTTTTACTTAAACTGGTCACACACTCCCAGTTTAAACATCTGATAGGTTTTCTGTATTAATTGTGAATAAAATTGAGGTCAATTAGATTTGAAAAGCACTGCATTCTATTTTCATCTTTTTCTAATTACAACTAGTTGCATTTGAAATAACCTGCAATACACTAACACAAGGATTTTATGCCTCAAGGTTCAAGGTTCAAGGTTCTTTATTTGTCACATGCATAGTTATACAAGTATAACACACAGTGAAATGTAGCCTGACACGCTCCTCGACATGTGCAAAAATTGGGGGGGGGGGGGGGGAGAACATTATATATATATATATATATTATATACATTGGGTGAATGTGCAGTAGTAGCAGCAAGCAGGATGACTTTGGGGAAAGACAGATTGACTGCTCTGTAAATAAGAAAAGGTTTTATTGTACTGAGTAAAGTACATGAAAGAAAATAGAGAAACAGATGAATACTGACTGAATTTAAAAGTCAGTATTTTCTATTACTACCATCACGAAGTCATTAGTTAAGATTTGATGATGATGCACGTTCCTGGGTAGTCTTTCATCCCATACTGCACTGATAGCAAACATACCTTTGTTGACTACATGGTAATCAGGGAACTCCCACACATCAGTGCGCACACACACTGAACACACTCATACTCCCAGCCTGATTCATGAACATGCAGGCTAATGTGTGAGAGGTAACATATCAAAAGGAACTCCACCTAGTCTGTTCAGAAACAAAGATAAAGTACCCTTACAGGGAGACACACACACACACACACACACACACACACACACACACACACATCTGTTTCGGAAAACAATGAGGAAAAAGGCATCAGCTTTCAGGTGTGGAAAATTTGGAATAAACATCCTGAACTAATGTGAGCGGATGATGGAAAAATTATCTGGCAGCAAATAATAAACGGTGGTCTTGCCTAATAGTTATTAGATTTTATTGATAGTCCTTACAGTGACAAACAGCTGACTGCATTCTGTAAAGCAGAGACTGGAAGTCTGGAAATATTAGCACATGAGTGTAAGCCAGTGTAAAACATGACATTCTTTCTCATTATTTCATTCTTAAATGTGTTTTTAGGGCCTGGGGCTCAGCATGCTGTTCATCATATTTTGGCTCTGTCAGCCCTCATACTGTACTTCATTTCAATGATCACATACTGTGAAATATCATATTCCTGCTTGTTACACAAGTTCAAAACTGCTGTCTCAAAAATGTTTTCAACACAGTCATGCCTATCTCATTTCTAGTGCTTGGACAGGTTCGCTCATTTTCGCATATCTCGAAAGAATTGTCCAAAATTTAGCAATAACACATGCTGATTATGTCTATCCTCTTTATGCCTTCATAACAGTCTGCTTGAGCCGGCACCAGAACTTTTGAGATTTGATACTGAAAAAATTAGAATAGCCGTGCATCCATGTTCGGCCTTACAATGGCTGTGTTGCATCTGACCGAGTTTGCATGCACTGACTTCACTCCATTGCTGTGCATTGTTGGAGGTTTGGAAGAATACCGCATCTAAAGCAGGCTTGACGGTTTAATTCCTCTGACTCTAAAAGTGTTTTTAAAAGACAAGTGTAACAATGTTGGTCAAGAATTATCTTAAGGCCAACAAGAATCGATTGTGGTCTTTGGGTTCAGCCTGTCACCAGAACACTGGAGACAAATCCGTCTCGATGCATATTTTATCAGGCAGCAAGACAAACCACACTCAAAATCAAAATCAAATGGACCACTTTCTGCTAGAACAATATTTCTCTTCTTGGGAAAGACTCCAAAGGCAGGAAAAAAAATATAAAGGTTTTCAGGCTTCTTAGCCTTGTAAGGTGCAGAGTTACATGCTTTAACTCGGTTCTATCAGGATATCTCAAAAAACAAATTAGACCTGCTGCAAGTAACACATCAAAGCTGGAACACCAGGGCTGCTGGTTAGGCTTGTATCTCTTTGTCTCTATCAGAGTCTATTTTTTGGACTCATTGTTTTTAACTGCTCAGACTGTTCCTCACCAGAGAAACAAACAGCTGAAGTGTGACATTAAAACACTCTGTGTGCATGCATGATCCCCCCCCCCCCCAACCTGCATTGATCAATTAAACAAGCTAAAGTCTGTTTGAGCTGATAGACAAGCTGTCAATCAGCGCTCTTAGGTGGAAAATGCTCCTTATTTGAGAATTTTAAAACTTCAATTTATACATGTATGTGCCACAAAATATGTGCATGTTTATATCTTTATATGCACACATACTAAGTGAAAACATACAGATTAAGGGGCCTCGAGAGTAAACAGTAATGGGACACATACCAATAACAATAACCAGAGGACAGCAGGGAACAAACAGTTACAGATATCAAAGCAAGTAGGAGACTAATAGGCTGGAGAGGCCAGAGAGTTAGGTTTTGAGCCTGGACTTAAAAGCAGAGATGGAGGGTGCTCTTTTTATGTGAAGCTATAACCGATTCCACAAACATGAAGCAACAACTGTCACCTTTCTGTTTGAGATGTGACCTTTTGAGAGTTTTGCCAGTAGGTCTAACAGCACAGGGAGCTGAATGTGAACAAATGGGATATGCTGGGACATACGTACTAAGAGCCTTGAAAAAAACTGACTAAAATCTTAAAGTGATACATATATTTTTAAAGCACTGGTCAGCAGTGTTGGTCAAGTTACTTGAAAAAAGTAATCAGTAACTAATTACTGATTACTAATTACTAAACTAATTACTAAAAAAGTAATCCTGTTACTTTTCTGATTACTTATTTTCAAAAGTAATTACTTAGTTACTTTTTAAAAACACGATTTACAACCTGAATAGGCGATAAAGCGATAGATCTTTCAGCCCAATTCTACTTTTTCTGCATAATCCATCATACAAAATGTAATCAAATGAAAAAGTCTTTTTTTTAAAAACTTGTTTTATCAGTTTTAATCTTTTAACTTTATGCATCAAGCAAAAATTAAATTATATGCACCATTCTCTGACTTGAAGAAATTAGTTTAACATTTAAACCTATTTTTTGCATATTGTAGTAATAGTACAGTAATCCCTTACTTTACTCGTTACTTTAAAAAAGTAATCAGATTACAGTAACGCGTTACTGCCCATCTCTGCCGGTCAGTAATTTTGCTGCTGAATTCTGGACCATCTGCAAACATGTCAACAGAGACAGAAATTATTTGAGTTTATGTATGTTTACTGTATTTAAAACAACAATAAAAATTTGTTTGTCATGCATAAGCCTTAAAATATAAAGTGAGATTACTTAACTTGCTGTTGATGGAGATTTGGAAGAACCAAAGATGAAAATCTCAGTGTTATCACTGTTTAACTGGAAGAACTCCAGTAGGGGCTGGAGGGAATCGTGAAATTTTTTGTGGGGCATATCGATAAATAAGTAACCAGCATAGTAATTAAGAGCAGACGTATATCTCCTAATAATAATAATAATAATAATAATAATAATAATAATAATGATAAGTGGAAAGGCAAGTGGAAACAATCAAAAACAAGACTGATGACAAGTGTTAGTGCAACTTCAAAAAGTGTGAGAGAAACAGAAAATGGAAAAAGGAGATTTTTGGTGCACCACCGTACACCTCTTTGGAACCAGTGACTGCCAACAACTACTCGCCAAATGCTTGGAGAATTAACATTTTTCCCTCTGGTTGCCACTGGATTACTGATCCCTCTTTAGGCCTCCATGACTCCATGGCTTCAACATCTGATTTCACCAAGCAACCACTTACCAGCCAGTAAAGCAATACACCATTTCCTTAGCAAACAGTTGTTGTCTCTAGGCCTGTGTGACTGCAGCTTCACATTGTGTGCTCTGTCGACAATCATTTTACCCAAAATGAGAGTTCTAACTACAGTCTTTTTTTTTTTTTTTTTTTTACCTGCTGGACTGAAATATAACTGATTAAACAGAAAACTGACCAAAAGAGAAAACTCAGCTGAACAGAACATAGTTGGGACCATAAGTAGGAAACAACTAAAGGATAAGTATAATTAGGCATAGTAAAATAAACAAGCTCTATTCTTCTGTTCATTTGTACAGTTTAGCGCTGCTCTGCTGTTTCTCATGCACCCTGCAACAGCTGAGGAACATCTCATTCAGATGCTGTAACATTCACACACGCACACAAAATCCTAAGACACGCAAATGCATTTACACAAATACAATCCGGCACACACTTTCAAACATGCTCACATGCACGGACACACACAGTCAGGTCACGGCCTCTTATTAATATTTCCTATTCTGGAGTGTTTTTTTGGCAGACTGAGCTGCACTGCTGCAGTGTGTGGCCTGGCTGCACAAACACATCAGAGTTTCACAAAAAAAAGCTCACTAGATTAAGTTTTATTGCCATCCTGGGAGTTGACTCATTGCACTGTCACACTAATGAGGGGTTCCCCTACTTCAATACCATTTTTCTCCCTTTCTGTTTATTTATGCATGCCGGTGTGTCTGTTTTTGAGCCTTCCTTTACCCTAGTCATCATTATCATCATCAACATCTTCTTTGCCACACAGCGCAATGTGATAATTTGTTTCAAAAGCATGGTGCAACTGCAACAACAGCAGTTGCTAGGAAATACAACAACGTCAAAACAGCTGTAAAAGTTAGGGAGGTAGCTCAGCATGCAAAATTTCTGACTTCCTAGGAGACTTCAGACTCCCTGTCTGTTACATTTAGATTAATTTATGTGCAGACACATTCAACCAAACAGGCATAAAACTACAATTGCAAGTGCTGTAGACTACAAATGAGTATAAAAATGACAGAATATGACTAATATGTACATTAGTTCTTCACAGCTTCACAGGACGGCTAAATAGAAATTGATAGGCATTGCTAATTTTACAGTAAAACCTCTATTTTTACTATCAGTAAAGGTACAGTGTTCACAAGGAGGGGCTAGCCATGAGTTTTTAGGTATTCTAACATCACAGAAAAGACAGTGTTGTTGGCCTGTTAATCCACTACCTTAAAACTGAATTATCTCAAGATGAGACCAGATCCATTGATGACAGCTCTCTATGGAGGAAGGGATGAGCTAAATCCTCTTCTGACATGGTTCAGATTTACTGAAACATCTGCTGGTCTGAGAGAAATTGGCATCAGTGCATCCGTTCTCTACATGTACGCACACAAATAATAAAAGCGGAGAGGATGAACGAAACGGCACAACAGTGCTGGATCCTATGAACATTTTGGAAACATTTAACAGAGCACAGCATCTTTTTGTTTTGTTGTCTGGCACCATGTAACCGCTGCGCTTTTTACTCGCAGTCTGTCATATATTACTCGTGTCTGCTTCGCTGACAGGGTGTTGATTGCTTTGTATTAATGCTGTCTGTTTGCAGTCAGTCTACACTGTCAAAGAAAACGTATGACCCACCGAGCAAATATCCTCTCTCTGTTGCCACCATGCAGAGTGAGAATTAATGTCACATCAAATGAAGGCTCATCTCTTCTCCCAATCAGCAGTCAAATGCAGAGCTGTTACATTATTGTTTCCAGTAGAAGGTATAATAAAATTGTTTTTTTAATACAATACAAATGGCTGTTAATCAAAACTTTGCAGGGAGAGTTCACGTACTAAACAACCTTCCTGCCAAAATAAAATCTCTTTAGTTTTTCTGGCATTGGGCTCATGGAGGCAATATTTGCTGTCAGCACTTTCTAAAATTCTCACTTCACGCGATTAATCCCAGATGATAATTATGTTTCAAATATGTGAAGGCATTTGTAGAATGGAAACAACTGAGACTTCTATAAACTGAGGCACTTGCTAATGCGCTAACCAGTGTTTTATTAAAACAATTACCTTCTGCATGTGATTACTTTACCAAAACAATAAAATCAGCAAAAATACACAGACAGGGGACAAAGGAGAGTGCAAGTGGTGTGTGTGTGTGTGTGTGTGTGTGTGTGTGTGTGTGTGTGTGTGTGTGTGTGTGTGTGTGTTAGAGAGTGCTAGTTATATTTTTTCTCAATTTTTTCCTAATTTCACTTAGAGAAAACTTTTAGTTGATAAAAAAAAGCCTATTAAAGCAGATTTTACTAGTTTCAATAAAAATTAAACGTGCTGATAGTTACGTAGTACTTTTCTACTCCAAGCACTCAGAGGATGTTTTACTACTAGTATTAAGAGGCAAGCAACAGTTGATTATATATAATTTAAGTTATCTTACATTCACTAATTACAGTAGGCTAAATCATTCATGTCAACCCTGTGCTTAGTAACCTATGGATAGGAAAAGCCCACAAGCACCACGAGTAACCTTTTAACCTTTAAACAACCTTCTCAGAAGAGTGGAAGCTGTTATAGCAGCAAAGGGTGTGCCGACATCATATTAAACCCTTTGCATGCATATGAACTCGAGTTCATATGTGCATGAGGGCAGATGAGCAAATACTTTTGGCAATATCGTGCATTTTAAAAGTTTAATTGCTGGTTTCAGTACTTCCTATATTGTTCCCCTAGAGGCAGGCTGCTCATATGCTGCAATATCATTCAGCTGCCCAGCTTTCTTGTTTGATGGTCTTACCAACTCGATAATATAGAAATTGACCTCAAAAGGTGAGGTAACTGAACTGAAATGCAGTTCCGATGTCCACCATCTTTTGTCAGCAGTTCAGCTGGGATAGGCTCCAGCGCCCCCCGCGACCCTGAAAAGGATAAGCGGAAGCGAATGGATGGATGGATGGATGGATAGTCAGAATAAGGTTTTTGGCAGTTTCCCAAGCCACATACTCAACTCTGCTACTCAACCTACAAATGCATTTTCATTACAAATGTGGCAGCATGCAAGTGTAAAATTAGAAGGCTTATAGTATAAGAGTTTAAGATTACCAGGATTGCCAAGAAGCATTGCTCCAACAAAACAATAATCAGCCAAATACATATTGTCTTGCTTTTTGTGCTGAATATTTATCAGAAGTTTTATCTTAAGATGATTTGGTCAGATAAAAAGAGGATGTTGTTGCATTTTAGTTGCCATTATTTGAAATTATGTGTAACACCAATATGAGCTAAAAATACCAGCAAGCCAACACACGGGGTCTCTTCCTTGCTAACATAGAGGTTTCATCAGATATCCACTCAGACTGGGATGATCAAACATTTCATGTGAGCCACTGATCACTGAATAGACCACCATACAGCTGGAGAGCATTCAAAGAGAGTCTGGAAGGTAGGCAAGTAAAGTATGCTGGCTGCTTCTGTTTCTCTCTCACCCAACTAACTGAGCAGACATGCAAATAAACCACATAGGGGACTCAGGTGTTTCTGGCTTTGTAGTCTTAAAAAGGAGACAGAAAGTGACTGCGAAAAAAACGAGACGGGGAGGGAAAAGATACAATGTTTTCCTTTTTCTGCCTCGGCTGTGAAACCCCATCTAGCTTTCGTTCCCTCTTCCATTGTGTCAGCCTCTCTTGTGTGCATTGCTGATGAGGCCCTTTGACACTGAAGAGGTTACCCGACTCCCATTGAAGAGGTTTTTCCTCTCAAACATGTGCACACTTACATGCACACATCCACAGTGTTCTTTTCTTTAGTCTTCCTCCACACAAGCCTTTGTGTCAACTTATTCCTTTATTCTTTGTTCCAAGTCTTTTAGTCACCTCTTTGCACTCACCAACAAAGCTAAGCTGAAGCCGATACCAAGAAGAAGTGTCAGAAGACACATCACTGTCAAGAGGGGGTAAAGGTGAGGAAGTAGAGGGGGTGTACAGAGGAAGATATCCTCTTTTTAGGTCCCAGTTATCTGTTCTTTTTCTCCAGTCTTACTTGTTGTATCTATCTCTCTAACAAACCACCAATGAAAGCTTGAGACCTCCCAAACACTCAACTTATTTTTTTCTTTCATTTCTTGGAACATCTCATAATGAAAACTCTAAAATTCCCCTTCTGGTGAAAGCCATCTTAGATGACAGACACCTTTTTGGAAAAAAAACATTAGTGACATGTTAAATCAATAACCACAATATGCAACAAGACATTTAAGTGCACATAAGAATAAGAATGATCATGATAGTAATTCATGCATACATGGAATTCCTTACAACAAAATGATAAAAATCTTGCTTCAATTATGCCAGAAAGTGGAAAACATGAAAACCATGTTTTATATTATGAGATGGGACGGGATTGTTCAGAAACAGGCTTAAGGGCCTCATTATGACAGGAATTTCTGGAACAAGTATCTACAGAGGCTTTTAAGCCAATTACAGCTCAAACCTTGATTTGTATATTGTCTTTCTCCTGATGATTACACATCTGCCACTCTGATTTTTCTGCAGCTACAGCTACAACTGATTTTATTACCACTGTCTTATGACTCAGATCGCAGACAAACTGCTATACATCAAAGATGCATTAACAAAAGTGTTAGTAATAGAGCCAGTTTTAATAGTAGTACTACTAATTGTGGTAATAACCATTAACTTTCTGGAAGAACGATTCAAACAGTAACAATGGTTCAGACATTAATGATTGATTTTGTTTTAACAATTAAGCAATGCTTTATAATCAAGTTCTATGTTCGTTTCCAGAAAAGGTCTCAATTTTCATTGAAAATTGAGAAAGAGAGACTTAAAACCCCTTGAAAACTGAACTTCTGGGAACTATTTTACTTCAGGGTGCACTGTTCTGGATTGGTGAGGCAAATTTAAAAGATTTCTATTGCCAAATCCATGTACATTTGTATTATTGTAGTAAATAAAATTGAATAGATTAATAAAGCTGAAGATTTGAATTAATCAACAGGCAGCTAACAGCCCCAAAATGACCTTGAAGCAGACATGAAGTAAACTGTCTTCTTCTTTGCCACACAGCGCAATGTGATAATGATGTCAAGTGTCAAAGAAAACATCTACAAGACACTTATATGTGAATAGTTTCTGTACACCTTCCTGTGCAGCTGGGGTGGGGAACTCTAGGCCTCGAGGGCCGGTGTCCTGCAGGTTTTAGATCTCACCCTGGGTCAACACACCTGAATCAAATGATTAGTTCATTACCAGCCTCTGGAGAACTTCAAGACATGTTGAGGAGGTAATTTAGCCATTAAAATCAGCTGTGTTGGATCAAGGACACATCTAAAACCTGCAGGACACCGGCCCTCGAGGCCAAGAGTTCCCCACCCCAGCTGCACAGAAAGGTGTACAGAAACTATTTACATATAAGTGTCTTGTAGATGTCTTCTTTGACACTTTAAGGAGACAGTTTACTTCATGTCTGCTTCAAGGTCATTTTGGGGCTTTTTGCTGCCTGTAGATTAATCTGTAGATTACCCCTGCTGTACAGTCTGTTGCAAGATCAGAGGTGTATTGCAACTGATGGCTGGAACTCTAGTGTAAAGAAAATATTTTTATAAACAGGTATAAATCCTAGATCTGAGTGGTTGTGCTTTGCTTTGGTGTCAGATCAGTAAAAACTCAAAGACAGATGAGATGGGCTGTTTCAAAAATGAATAAAACAGAGAAGACTGACTAAAGCAGCATTCACTAAATCTCTCACACACAAGCCTCCACATACCTTCGCAGAGGCAGATCACCTCATTGCAATGCGATGTTTCCCCAGGACATCTTGGGTCCTAGCCTTGTTGTGGGCATCATCTTGACATGAACCACCCATGTGAATATTGCCACCAAGCAAGAGCAAGAGAGAGTTTGTGCTGGGTTGAGTCTTGTGTATGCAGAGTTGAAAAGAAAATTAAAAGTACCCCTATTTTTTACACTGTTGTGAAAACCTTCACATCACTCAAGCTTATCGTATTGAGTTAGCTAGCTAGCTAACCATGCAGTAAAGCCTGTGCAAAATTGTTGACTTGTTCTTCAACCCAAAATGTCAAATGACTGTGAGGCAGGATAGTTAAGTACAATAAATGCATAAGTAGATTTTAAAAATTGAAGAAAAGGAGGAATGTGCTAAATAAAATGTCGCTCAGCTAGGGCCTGTACTAGGATGCGTTTAGCATAAACATAACTTACTATTTTGCTCACAGTTTTTGCCAATCTAGCTTTGATCATATTTACATAAGTGGAGCAGAGTGGTTGTCAGTATTTGTAGGACCAAAGGACCCAATTGAGGGGACACCAAAGCAGGCAAAATAACTCACAAGCTTGTTGGTAAAAAAAAAAAAAAAAAAAAAAGTTCAGTCCATGGGACACAACAACAAAGAAACGCCAACAATGACAAACGAGAGACAAAGGCAACCTGGGGCTCTATATACATACATGATGTAATCAAGGAAAATGGAAACATCAGTTTAACAAGATGCAGCTGAAACTAATTTAGACTAAAACAAAGGAAGTCAAACCAACAGCAAGACTCAAGAGACAAATTACAAACAAAATAAACAGGAAGTAACTAAATGGAGAATCAGTTAAAAAAGAATGGGGATGCAAGAATAAGTGGAACATAATTAGTCAAATATTCAACCCCAACAACCGAATATAAAATCACAACTATATTTATTAGTACACTTTTTAGTAACAGTCTTATTATTCAGACAATGAAAAATATGACTTCAATCAATTATAAGTGCATTTTATTAACTTAGTGTGTTTCAGAGAGTCTATCATAATCCAGATGTTTTAGTCAAGCAAGAACTGTCACAACTGATAGCAACAAGTCATATTTGTTCCTGATGGGTGTTACACTCTGCCAGGGCTGCTCTTTGTCCCCAATTCTATTCATAATGTTTATGGACAGACTTTCTAGGTTCAGTCAAAACAATTAGTGTGTCAGTGATCTTAAGATTGTGTCTCTGCTTTTTGTAGTTTATGTGGCTTCGTTTAACGATGACCTCCGGGTTACACTGGGACAGTTTGTAGCCAAGTGTGAAGTAGCTGGAATGAGAATTAGCACCTCGAAGTCTGAGGCCATGGCTCTCTGCTGGAAAAGGGTGGAGTGACCACTCTGGGTTGGGAATGTGTTGTTGTTCCAAGGGGAAAAGTTCAAGTATCTCAGGGTCTTGTTCACAAGCGAGGGGAGAAGAGAACACATGATTGGCACATAGAGTACTCCTGTCGATTTAGCGGCTGATCTTTCCACCCTGACTTATGCTCTGGGTAATGACCAAAAGAATGAGATCGCAGACACAAACGCCAGAAAAAAGTTTTCTTTGAAGAGTGCCTGGGCTCTCCTTTAAAGATAGGTGAGGAGCTTGTAGCTTGGAGGGAATCAGAGTAGAGCCAGTACTTTTCCACATGAAAAGCAGACAATTGAGGTGGTTCAGAGATGTGATCAGGATGCCTTCTGGGTGAGGTGTTTCAGGCATGCTTAGAGAACAGGCCCCAAGGTAGACCCAGGACACATTGAAGAGATTATGTCTCTTGGTTGGTCTGCGAGCAGTTTAGTGTCCCCCCCGGAAGAACTGGAGTAGGTGGCAGAAGAGAGAAAAGTCTGCAGTAAAAAAAATGGATAGCTTGATAAATATCGTGGTGAAAAATACCAAAGTTGCATAGCAGACATACTTTCAAGGATTTCCAACTCAGTGAGGCTACCTCAGCAAAGCTTTTTTTTTCAGTAAATTCCTGCTTAATTTGCAAAGGTTGGGTTTCCTTCACCATTCACTGTAAATACAATTTGTTTCTTTTTGAATTTCTTTTTTGCTCCTGCAACTCTCCACTAGCCACAAGACCATAACAAACTGAAGCTAAGCGGTCTGGGAAGATGTTTCAATAAACAGTTTGTTTCTCTGAACTCTGTGATGCTTTAATGGCTCATATGCACACACATACAGATGCACAGACACACACAAAGAGACACACACCAATCTAAATGAATACTGTCGTACTTATGAGAAAATCCCCTCTTTCTTTGCCACTACAGTAACCAGTTCGAACCTCTTTTCACTCCCACCTTATTTTCCTCTTCTCTCATCCCTCCATCCCAACCTCTCAACAATTTACATCCAGAAGTTGAGAAGCAGCTGGACAATAAAAGCAGCTTAAAAGGACACACTCCCACAGTGTTTATGTTAACCAGCCCTGAACAGCAATCAAACTGAAGAGTAAAGAGGCCAGTTGTTTTGGTCGCTAGCCAGATTTGTGCGTGTAGATCCATCTCTGGCTGCCACAGTCAAAGCGACTTTAGGACATTCTGGGGCAGACACGGCGTATGTTTGTGTAAGTTCATGAGGCGATGTATCCAAGAGGCCTGGGTTTGGGGGCTTTTAAAACACAGCTCAATAGCGCAGTTTCTCCAAACAAGCTGTTAGGACGATCAGATTAGACATTAGAAGAGGGAACATGCCCAAGATCAAGGATGAAAGAGCTTCCTCTGGTACATCTTACCAGCAACTGATGACACGTTATCATTTCTATCTGTAAATATAAGAAGACTGGTGCTGCATAGTGTAGCATTGTGCACCTCCTTTTTGATTTAGCTTACAGCCTGTACTGGACAGATAGTGGCTTATCTCATTTGAAAATAAAAATAAAAGCTTCTGAAGAATATATTTTATGAAACCTTTTTTTAATTCTACAAGGACACCTTAGCGAGAGAGGGCCACTTAAAGTGTAAGGAGTGCTAAGATGGTAGATAACTTTGTCTTTCATCTACTATATCTACTGTTTTTGTTTTGTTTTGTCTGTTTGAATTTACAAGCAACCATTCACTTCACAATGCCTTGTTTTTGCTCTAACACACACACACACACACACACACACACACACACACACACACACACACACACACACACACACACACGCTTTCTTTGGCTGCAAACTCTTCTTAGACCATCAAGACGTGGCCAACCAAATGTGTCACACAGGTACATCTTAGGCCCCTGAAGGTTCTTATCTAAATCAGACATTATGGGGTCAGCATGCCTAGCAACCACCTAGCAACGTGCTAAAATAACCTGATTTTAGCCTTTATGCACCTAAAACATGACAGCATCCTATTGTTTTAATTTAATGAAAAAGAACATCACATTTACGGACACAAACATTTGAAATTACATAATCTAAAAGGACTTGAGCATGGACATGTATGAGTAGCTTTAATTTAATGTTGGATTTTTCCCATTGACATTTTTAATTAGTTTGCTCTATTTTTGGAGTTTCTTTTTCGGTACATTTATTGCGGTGCTGTTGGAGTTTATTCATCTATAGGATAACACTGGTAGAAACTACCACTTGAAGTGTTAATAAAAGCTTTAACACAATTAGCTTTGTGTCAAAGCTTTCAAAGGTAGTTGTATGTGAGCCCATTTTTTTCTCCTGTAGCAAAGCTGTAATATTAACGAGCCAGTTAGAACATATTGCTCTGATTTGGGATTCCAGTTAAAAATGTTTAATAATTCTGTCTGTGGTGAGCTTAGGGTGTGGACAAGTGACACATTTGTCCTTATTTGCACATCAGTAGATTACCACATTGCGAGACATGTCAAACACACTTTCTGGAAAGGTTACATGACACAGCCCAACTTTATGCTGGAGGACCCATCCACATAACCCTTCAGTCACACAGTTACATTTACATGCCTTTCAACAAGATTGCCTCATTTACTCAAGAGAATATCTGTCTATTGCACAGAGGAAAGTAAACACACAGACACACACGCTAACTCAGATCTGTGTGCAGCATAAGCTTCCTTTTCACTGCGAGAACTTTTGTCGGGCATGAGGCAGTCTGCCTTTCGTTTCCATTGTGCAGTAAGATCAGCCAGATTCACCACGTGATATAATCAATTCACTTTGAATGTGATGCCAGAAGATTGTAAGTTATGTGACTATCGATATACCCCATGATTTAAAGAAGTTTTTGAAATAAAAACTAGACTTTATAAAAATGAGAACTAACTGAAACCATATTTTCCAGCTAGTTCAAATAAAGATAAACACGGGAGATGTTGTCAGTCGTAGTTTTTGTCACTTGGGTCAAACAACCTGCCTCAAGAGACTTTTTTCATAATAACTCACACAGTTAAGAAATAAAGTAAAAACTAAAAAGAAAAACAGAAAAAAAAACAGTATTTGAACATTGCTGCTCACGAATAAGCACTTCTACACACGCATGGATATACTTATTTACAAGCATGTATACACAATCAGTCTAATCTATATGCATTCATAATTATATACAGACAATTCAGTACTTACACTACATTTGGCTCATGGAGCATCTTGTTTTCTTGAGACTCAGGATGTTTGACTGTGAGTCAGCCGCTTTCAAAAGTGCTATGTGATTGTGGTATCCATCTGAAATCATGCCTCTGACAAATATTCTTCATATTATAGCAATGAAAAAGGCTTAAACTGAAACTAATAAACATTAAACTGAAATACAAACAAAAGTACAAAGCTATAATTTTATTCATAAAATTGGGGGCAGAGGGGGCTGTGGCTCAGGAAGTAATCTGTGATTCCTCCAGTCTGCATGTTGAAGTATCCTTGGGCAACCCTGAGTTGCCCTTGATGTATCCATCAGAGTGTTAGATAAGGTGGAAACATGCGCTCGTATGAATACATATGTAATGAATGAGCGTTGGACTAAAAAAAACAAGATAAAACAATGAGTGTTGAGGGACAAGCTTTATAATGACTGCTTTTATCTAATTTTATTTTCATCTCAGCTGCATGCCATATTTTAAATGTTTTTGAGATTCACATTGTGATACTTCTACTTATCTGCGATTTCTCTCAGATAAAAGATTAAAAAGTATTCTCTCATCAAACCACACTCCTGTCATAAATAATTAAATACCTTCCACATCAAATCGCATGCAAGGCCAAGAAAAACAAATTAAGCAAATTGTCTGTGTGTGTGAGTGTTTTTTTCCAAGGAGGGCAGACTATCCCTGCTGGGAGGAAGGATGGAGGTTTATTGTGTCTGGAACATGCTGCGCTCTGAGTAAATACTGGCAGCGTGTCCCTACTTCAGCTGATGAGACTGTCACCTCTGCAGTGATCTTCCCTCTCTCACACACTCTCACACACGCACACCTTTACAATGACCTGAAGTCCTCCTGATGCGTGTTGCAGACATATGAAAAATACTTTCTATTTGCATTCAAGAAGAAAACAAACAAACAAACATAAACATGCAGGAATTCCCTGACAGTGATTTCCAAACCTGTTCTTTTATAATTATCACAGCAGTTAGCCTGTGCTCTGGGAGTGACAGCTCTCCTTAGATCTCCTCAAGCATGCAACCAGATAACAGCCTGTCTGAGTGGCACTTGTTACAGGATGAAACCACCCTCATCATGCACACATGCAATCCCCATGTCCATCTATCTACAGTTTAATCAACTCAATCTATGTGGGTACCACTCCCCTTCTAAGTGCCTCTAGTTTACTCTTTGCTGATGAATAGCAATCAAGTGCCGCTTGTAGGTGAAAATATCACACAGCCTGATATTTACATTTCAGTCATTGTAAAAACCCTCATCACAGACTCATGCAATCCCATTCTGCAAAAGAGGGACACCTTGAAGTTAGAGTTAAAGTGGCTTTCCTACCCATTGTGCTCATCTTCTACCCGCTGCCATTCAGAGAACCAGGACTATTCTTTGTTTATACCTTAATTTTTAAAGGAAAACAACAATTTGAATCATGTTTGTGGCCGGAGTTACATCACTTCCCAGCTGTATTTCAGTGTTTTATTTTTATGGCTGTCTTCCTTTTAGTATCATCACGAAATGTATCATATCTTATCGTGAACCCTACCATCTTATCATCTGAAGCGATCAGTGCGCTGCCTTAAGCATGTATTTGTCTTTATAGTTTCCTTTCATGCTTTAAAAATCAAAGCAAAAATGCTGCTAAATTTTTCATGCTGTTTTTATTATCTATAACACAAAAATGTTAGTCATGTTTTTCAGCAATACTTTATAAATAAATGAATAAATACAAAGGAAACCCTTTCACTGCTTTGAGCTGTTTGCTAATGTGCAGCATTCAGACGTGTGTTAACACAATGCTAAGTTGGAAAGATATCTTCAGTGATCTTAGAGAAGAAAATGCTGCTGCCCATCAATCTGGGAAGGTTTATAAGGCCAATCCCAAACAATTTGACAGCCATCAGTCTACGATGAGAAATATTATCCACAAACATTCAAGACAGCTGCTGATCTTCCCAGGAGAAGACATCCGAACAGGATAAGACTTCTAAGTAAATGTCCAAACAAATTTGGACGGATGAGACCGAACTGAATACATTTGGTGAAAAACAAAGCATATCAGCACAAACATCTCATACAATCTGTGAAGCACAGGGGTGACGATTTGGGGACCCTGACACTTTGCTATCAATTGGGCAATTTGCAATTTGTTCACGCAGCCCTGCCACAGGATTCTAGAGTCAGATGTGAGGCCATCTGTCCAACAACCAAATCTTGGTCACACAGGGTCACACTACAGATTCCAAGCACAGCAGCAAATCTACAACAGAAAGGCTGAAAAACAAAAAAACAAGGTGTTACAAAAACCCAGTGAAGGTTGAAATGCTCTGATGGGGCCTTAAGAGAGTTGCACATTATTTAATGTTAATGCAAGAGTGATAAAAATCTCTCACATTGTTGATTACTTCAATTTTTATTCTAAAGGTGGTTCTAACAGCTACCGAATCATCACATGTACTTAGTTCTGCACAGGACTTTTATCTAGTCAAGAGAAAACAGATTAAAAAACAAGAGCATGCATTGATTAATATGTCACCCAACAGAAGTTTGAACTTTTCCAAGATGACATATTTGTTTACTCTAATTACACTCTGAGCTTCAAAATGCAGCGTTTCCTTGTTTTGTTCACAAATGGAATATCAAAGGCGATGTAATCTCATGAACATGTGCTGTAAGTGTAAAAGTGATAACAGCATGGTGAGCTGGAGTAACAGAATCTAAAACAATGGCCCATTTTAACATTATAAGACTTTGCTACCTGATCGGCTGCTCCTCACAAACCAAAGTTCGTTCAGAGCCATTAAGGAATTAGGGATAAACTTGAATTTTCTCCATGTTTAATGAGTATCCGGCGTTGTGGCGGTCGTCGGTGGATCGTGTTGTTTAGTCTCTGTAAAGCTGCACTGGGGAAATGATGCATGTGTGAAAGTGTGGATAAAACTCCTTCCTCCAGCTTGTGATCCTTCATTTAGTTAATTGCTGCAAGTATTTTAGTTTTCAACTCTGCCATAGAAGATTGGGCTGGTACCATTAGCCTCACAGCTGTGGCGGACCTCAGGGAAATCCTTGCAGATCAGCATGTTTACTTTAAGGGAATTCAACTGCACCTTTCACCTTTAAGTGTACGTCAGGGAAGAAATTACGCTTTCAGGAAACTTGTGTAAATACAGATTTATTAGGGATGAAAATGTTCCATGACAAACAAAAGAGGGGAAAAAACAAGTTCACAGTACATTTCATCAGTTCGTCTCCATAACATGGTGCACTGAAACGTTGTACAACTTTAAAAGCTCATTGTTGCCCTGCCTCTTTACAAAAATACTTTCCTTAAAAAGAAGAAGAAACACAACAGGCATAAGGGGGGAGGGATACTAGCAGAATTATCAAGATTTTCCATCACTTTTAATTTGCTCGATATCAGACAAAGAATGCATTTCCTTGTGGAAGCTAAGACGTGAGAACGATAGGCCCTCATGAGCACTAGTGACATGTGCAGCTCTACACTTGCACAACGAAGCAAACATGCTGGCAGCAAACTGAGGTCAGGTGGTTAAAAAAAAATGCAACATGAACACAAAACAGAAGGCTATTGGTCCTGTGTTTGGTTGGAATTTGTCTGTCCTGATCCTGTGCTTGATTATGTAATAGGTGACTGGTCAGGTGAAGGTCCCGTGGAAAGGTATTGGCCATTTCATGGAGAGGTAGGACAGTTGTCAACATATCAGGTCCCAGGATGATACTATAACAACTAATGCATACAGTACTTGTAGATTACAAAGTGATGAAGATTGCTCACATGTTACCTCATGACTATTGTTCAAATTACGCCACAATATACATTCTTGCCAATTGATCTGCTGCAGCAGTGCAACCGCAGCAGAAAATAAATGGAGCACATTCAAACGTGACTCAGTTGTGACACAACAGGTAGAAAGTGGAAGCTGCCATCTTTTTTCGGTCTGTGATCTACTCAAGTGTTTTTTCATAACGCAAATCTTTCCGAATTCGAGGGGCCATTTGGCACTTTTTTTTTGTGTTTTGGACTTTAATAAAAGAAAGGAAGAAATAAAGATTTTAGAAGTACTTCATGATAACGGACACCTCATATCTGCTGGATCGTGGCAACAATTTTAATTAAATAACTGCTTAGTTGCTTAGACTCGACGCAACAAGGCCGACTGACATATGGCCCTACTTTACAAACCTTCATTTCACCGCAGAGCAATAATGAGGGCACGCACTGGAGTGGATGAGCCACATTCACTTAAAAGGAGAAAAACTAAACCTTCTTTACCATTAAGGCCAGCAGGATAGCATTTAGTGTACTGTAATATCTGAACCACACAGAAAGAAGAAACACATCTGGCTCAAACACATCATAAAAATCCAGTCGGCTATCAGAGTGTTTGTAAGAGTGAGACGGGCTTCACTAGCGTTCTGCACAGCTGTGGTGGCACACATAACGTTCAGATCCTTTTGGTTTATTGCATTGCTCATCTGATGGAAGAAGTCTGAATGGATTTTTTCTCAGCTGTTTTCTTGATGGAAGGTCACGAGATACACTCAAGTGAAAAGAGAAAAAGCAAAACAGCACTAAATACAGACATTTTCTAAAATAATTATTAGACCAAATACAAAAAAAATCTCCCAATACAGTATAAAACTGGAACTGAAATGTTGCACTATTCTGCCTTTTTCCCTTTTACTTGTACAGGGGAAAAAAGAGCAGATCTATCAAAGGGAACACATGACTAAAACAAAACCAAATTGGGGGAAAAAAGGGGCGAGGAATCTTTAAAGGGTGGTAAAATGTTAGCGCTTAAGTCTGTCATACCTCCTCTTGTGATTCACCATCATATTTTTTAAATTCCAATCCAAGTCTAATATTTCTTTTAGCTATTGGCTATTTTCTAAAACACCTTAACAGTGAAATGCATCATCTCTAACATCTTATCTACATTTGTGGCTGTTTTACATTAATATACGTCTCTGTAATGAAGATGACTCGCTGTCAGCTGCTCCCCTTATTAAACAGAAGACATGCAGAAAGTTGACAAACCCTTTCTTTAAGATCTAGAAATAAAAGAGTTGTGCATTACCTCATTAGGAAATGATAAATCTACAATATCTGCATTATTCAGCTCTGATTGCAAAAGCAAATTTGCTTTTATTTATAGATCACAGAAAGGGTTTGCAGAAAAGCTTTTACCCTATTAATCATCTTTGTTCACTTGGCTGCGTTACAATTGGACAAAGATGAACTGAATGCTGGAATACTTTTGGAAAAACTAAGCCTTATTGTTGTCGTCCTTTCTCTCTCCATGTGTGTGCTCTCAGCGGAGGTGCCTGGTTGAGGCAGGGGGCACATTACTGGGACTCGCGAACCTTGGCTTGTAGGGCATCGCAAGTCTTCTTAGCATCGCCTAACAACATTGCAGTGTTGGGTTTGTAGAAGATGGGGTTGTCAACAGCTGCATAACCCACACCCAGGGAGCGTTTCATCACAATCACCTATGGAAGGAGACAAATTCACACAGGCTGGTAAGCTTCTGATTGGACAACAAACAGATGACAAAACAGAAGAAAAAGTTTTTAAGGACCATCTGCAAAAAGTGTTTTCCTCATCTTCTCCATTCAATCCCTCCATTAACAATGGTTGAGGCACTGCCGCACGACTTATAGCGCATAAATCTGCACCATGCCACGTGCATGGATCAAAATGGTAAAGGTTCAACTTGAATTTCTTGGAACGTCACAGTGAATCAAATCTGGCAACTAGGGAAGGAGGATCAAAAAACTTCTCATCTAACCATTAGAGATTAAAGTTGCTTTCTGTGTGATGCAATCTTTTTCAGGGTAAATCTACAGCACTATGGCTCTGGACTCAAAGGATTGTAGCTCCAATTAACACAGAATTATGGATGCTTGAATCTCTGAAATATTTGAATCCCCAATCTCTGACAGCAGATTTGGACGTCTGCAGAAAGCAAACTTTTGCAGGCAGGGGGATGATATTTTATTTACAGCCTCTCATATACAAGGCACATAATATCGTTTAAAACAGTCCAAATTAGGAGAATGGTTTGACAGATGTTCAAGCTTATGGAAACAAAACAACAAACAAAACACATTTTCATTCAACTTCACTCTCATATTTCTCAGGTGTCAAATCCAAAATAATCTAAGGAAACTGAAATTTCTGTTGATACTGATATTTAAAAGTGGTGATGGTGTTCTCTCTTATTTTCCAACCACTATGAATTTTATGACAAAGAAAAAAATTGGAGGACTAAGCTGAAGTAGTTGTCTAGACAATAAAATTTCAAAATGGTCCATTAAACGAAATGTTCGTTGAAAAACGCTAAAAACACTCCAACTTTTACCCTTAAAAGTTTCTTAGTAGGCAATTCCTAGTAAGAATGAGTCTCTGAGTCAAAGCCAAAGATTATTTAAATTATAAAAGTGGTGTGTGATGAAAGTGTAATTGAGCACTTAAAAAAATAGTGATTTAAAATCTGTATGTGTGTCTCTGCATGTGCGGTTAGGTAGAATGTCCTGTTTTATTTCCTGTGTGGAAACTAGTGGGAGCACTGTATAAATCACAGATCTCTGATCAGTGCCAGTGGGATGCTCCAAATGTTGATATTCCACACGGACACAGTCTCAGTAATGAGATCAGGATGGGACTGCACCTGGAACTGCAACAGTCTGTAAGAGCCTGGGTTTATATGTCTATACATGTGTGTTTTTGTCTTCTTTAGGTTTGTGTGCATCTTTAAATGAAGCAGGTCTGCAGGTGCAGACAGTCGAACTGTTGTAAACGCTTCCATTTGTTCCTCTTCGTGTTTTTGTGCTTCAGGATAAATCTTATTATCACTCATGCATGCGCCAGATTTCTCACCTGCTTCGCCTTCCAGACTTCCAGCACGGGCATACCAGCGATGATGGAGTTGGGGTCTTCTTGGGCCGCTGAGTTAACTGTGTCATTGGCGCCAATCACCAGGACCAGGTCAGTTTCTGATAGGATGTACGAACACATCTCCATTATTTCACATCAATTTATTTATTTTTAGGTAAAATACCAAACACTTTACCCACTCATTTTTGTTTGTTCATTTAATACTGAAACATGGGACTATTATGCTCTGGGGATGCTTTAATGTGCCTGGAACTGTGAATCTCATCAGTGTGGAAGGAATCTGTGGGATAAACTGGAGGTCAAGACCCATTCCTGAAGATCATCACGTTTAAAGGCGTTTGAGAGAGTCACTAAATAAAAATGGGCTGGAATTGCTCAGAAGACATTTGTAAGACTTGTTAAAAATGAAAACAAGCGATTGCAGGCTGTTACCAGCCAAAAAGGACACACAGCTGACCAACAGCTAATAATACTTTTAGCCCTGGTAGTTTTTATGAAATAACTTTGTTTCTGTGAGCAAACTAAAACTAATGTAAGCATCTAAAATAAAACTGGGATGCTTAGAAAGCTGTGTTAAAAATTCCTTGCTCTGTTGTAACAGCACGTGGGCAATACTTTTTGTTTTCATGAGAGGGCCAATAATTCTGTTCTCACCTATGTAAGGCCTTTGAAGGTTTTCCAATAGAAGTCAAACTATCCTTTTAACCCTACATTCGTAAATATAAATGGGTCTGATTGTAAACTCTGTAAAAAGGCAGCAGCATTTATGGATGAATTAATGACAATGTACAGATTTTAAATGACAGAAATAACTAGTTCTCACCAGGGAAATCCTCATTGATCTCCTCCATTTCCAGGACAATGTCATACGGGACACCAGCTTCAGCCAAGAGCACATTTAGCTGACCAGGCATGCGGCCAGCAACCGGGTGAATACCAAACCTGAGGGTGAAAAAAATACATTAAAATGAATACTTCAAATCAGTCCCACCTACTACAAACTTAGTTCGTAGTTCTTCTTGACTGCCATCAACTTCCTTAAATCAAAGAGAATTGGACAAATGGAGTTGATGAGTGTGATTACAGTCTGGTTCCACACAAACACACCTACTGCACTCCCCCACCAGTGTTATTTGTTGAGTGTGTTTCTGGGCATACACAGCTCTCAAACTCAATTAGCCATGTAATGTAATCATGGTAGGAAATTAGCACCAGCCACTGAATACTGGTGGCTGGTTCTCCTTTTCTGAAACCTTCCAATCACTTTGGCCACTATTTGGAGGTTTGATCTTTTATTTTTGTTTGATGAGCTTCGGCGGATACAGACAGCAGATGGCCCGCTGATTCTGGGGTGAATTAGCAAGTCAGTTTATGCCTTTTGTGTATTTCGATACGGTCTGCATGCACAGGACGACAGTGGGGAACACAGTAGTTTTGGTCTGGATGAGCAGAAGTTGTGGCCAAGTGTTATATTGCTAGTACCCTGTAAAAAGGAGGAGGCTGGATGAAAAAGACAAGCGGAAGAGGTGACAAAAGCAGGTACAAAGAGTAAGAAAATAAGTGACAAAAAAAGAGTTTTAATAATACAGAACAAAGTTAAAAAAATGAAAGAAAGAGATCAGAGTGAAGGAGGTTTTTTCTGTTTTTCTCTGACCACCCACTTTCCTCTAATCAAGTACAAATGCTCTAAGCAATAGCAGCTGCAAGAGCCACGATCAAACGACAGAGGCAGGACAATTACACATGCTTCCACTGTACCTTGTCCTTCGCATCCTCTCTTTCGCATTTCCTTTTTTACCACACACACATGCCCACTACGTCTTGTTGCCCTTGTCAGTCTCCGCTTGTTGGTCATGTCCTTCGTAGTATAACTTTTACATTATGTATCGATATACCCAAACAGCTTCCAGTGCAGCTACCATTTTTAGATGGCTCATTTGAAGTCCATATCTGACCACTTACACTCACCACCACACACGCACGCACTGCCCGTTATGTGATATCACCACAGACCTTAAACTTGTGCACAGCGAACATCGGCTTTAGCTCGAAACAGACCCAAATTTCCCGTAGAGGATCATCACTGGGACTGAGCCTCCAGCAGCTTTCGGTTAAAAAGTTCTTCGTTTCCAATGCCAAAGGCAGCACATCAGGTGAGGAGTTAGACCAGGTGGTGTCTGAAGAAACTGGACTGTGGTGTGTGTCATCATGTGGTGGCACAGAGTGCACTCAAAACAAAGGAGGGTTATGCTACAAATATAATTTTCGCTCATTTGATTTGCCTCAATGGAACTTCCAAAAATGGAAATCACTTAGAAGGATGGGACATTTTGATTTTGATGCACTAAAGGAGGTTCGGTGCCTCTCACTGAGGCACAAGTGAAAAGTAGATCTAAAAGTAGCAGCCATGCTGAAAATGACCCAGAGATGCTCAAGATTTACAACCCATAAAAATCCTGTTCATAAACAAAATTGATGGTATATTTTGTTGTCGTTTGGCAGCAGTTTATTTTGACAAATTAAATCTACTTTAAAAAAAGTCAACTTTATCATTCCTTTACCTGACACTCTTGCCCGCCTCTTTGAGCATCTTCACCAAGTCCGCAATGGGGTACTGGGCCTTTGCAGCACAGAGACCGTAACCTGAAATAGATTTCAAAGCAGTAACAGACAACAAGAATTAGATGATTATATATACCCAGCACAAACAAACCCTTTAAATTTAGCCAAAACATATTTGTGGTTACAGCTATATAGCTTACAGAAAGCACATGCAGGAAAGGAGCGTAGCTAGAGTGAGGCAGCCAACACAGTGCCTGAATGTTTATTTGTAAAATCCCTTTCATCTCACTCAGTCTCTGTGACTGAAACAATCTTCTAATCTTCAAATCTAATTTCTGCAGTCTAATTACGCTGCTTTAATGACTCACCAATAATATAAATATTCTGAAAATGAACTGAATGACCAAAGAGTAAAAATAGAGTATTTTTTAACCCACTTTATTTCCTTGTAATATCCTGCTTTTGTCATTTTAAGATTTCTTACATAAATTCAAGTTGACATTTATTGTCAATGTAGCATAAAACTCAATACACAGAGTACTTCTGCCTCCCAGCCTTGGATTTATCTCATGTTTGATAATAATTCTGGAGTATGCTACTTGATTTTTTCTTTTCTTTTTCTTTTTTTAAACTCACGCTGTTGCTCACACACACAAACACATGTCAAACGGTCCGGTGATGTTTACTAACCTTGTCACAACAACCAGTCAAAAACTTTCATGTTACAGCACACCAATCAAAATGACAGTTCTACTGAAGACAAACAGAGACCCCCACCCCCCAAAAACTCTCCAGAAAATTGGTTGACCCACTGCCACCCAGCTCAAAAATGAAAAACGTAGCGCTTTTCACTTCTCTGCCTCTCTCTGTCAAAATTACTGTATCCCTCTGCGCTTCCAAAATTCTCAGCGGAGCTTCTCGTATAAGAACAACAAGTGGACCCAGACCATGAAGACACGAGCCGGATGAATGCCAAGAATGCACCGTGTTTATCGGGGCAGTGTCTTAATCATTTCCACAGATGTCAGGCAAACTGACTGTGACAGCTTCAATTTAGAGGGAATTGGTGAAATGAAAACAAGGGCACTGACTGAAAGCTGTTGCAGAGAAACAACACCAAACTACTGCTGCCTCACACAGCTCAACAAACCATGCATTTGGCTGATGTGAGTTATGCAGGCATAGCCATAAAAAATATTACTTCTATACTCTGGCTATTGTCATGTTTTAGCAATTAAATTTCCGATTGTTCTGCACATTTTAATGTACTGGGTTCTGTACAGCGACATATGAAGCGTTGTCTCCAGTGGAAACAGTCTGGCTGTATAAGTTTTACATTTACCTGTCATCACAGGTGACAAATGGCACATGTGCAGTGAAAAGGCCTTAAAACTTTAAAACTACAGAGTTGAAAACAAATCTAAGATTAAGAATGTTTGAATGTTTAACACTAAGTGGAATTTTAGAAGCTTGCTGACATCCAGACTTTGCAACAAAGTCTGGATAGCTGATTGATGTTGTTTAAAACGGCCAATTATTCAACATATTGTTTTATAATTTGTTTTAATGGATTTCAGTTCCCAGGACTGGGATCTTATTCACAAGTGATAGGAACATGGAGCACATGGAGTTGGACCGGCAGATCGGCGACGGTTTTAGCAGTAATTTCGGAGATGTACCAGAGTGTCACAGTGAAGAGAGAGTCAAGCCAAAAGGCAAAGCTTTCATTTAACAATCGATCTACGTCCCAACCCTCACCCATGATCATGAGATCTTTGTAATGACCAGAACAAAAGCAGCCGAAATGCATTTCCCCCACTGGGTGGTTAGAATCAGCCTTAAAGAGAGAGTAAGGAGCCAAGACATCTGGATGTCACAGTGCCTCCAATTGGAGATTTTCTGGGCATGACAAACTTGAAGAAGATCCCAAAGTAGTACCAGAATTCACTGGTGAGATTATATTATCATATGGCCTGAGTAGAGTTTGAGATGGAGAACTTTGAGAGGGAGAAGAACATCTGGAATACCCTTGACTCACCTCGCCTGCTTTCAAGGTGAGTCAACTTCACATAAGCGAACGATAATGATTTTAATCATCGTATTTGCGCTGGAATCTTTTCAAGTAGACTGATTCCTAATTATTCCTGATTGCTACTTATTAAAAGCTCATATTGTCCAGCATGTGTCCCTACTAGCTGGAAGCTGCCCAAAATGCCTGGTTTCAGCCAGTTTTTTCTACTCTTGAGTCTGTATGATGTCAAAGAGAGGAGATATCCTCCATATGATAATTTCAAGCACACATCTCTGGCCATTAGCACAGAAGCCCCACCCACCTGTTGTTCAAACCTTCTGTTTGTGAGGGGAAGCCAATCAGAAGAAAGCTGGTTTAAACAAGACAGCAATGAATGACCCGAGAAGCTGCTCCAAGTACAAGATAAACGATTATTACTCTGAAATGTAAATCGTTCAAAACCTTTCAAAATATGGAGCAGGAAATAAGTAATAACAGACCAACTGAAGAAATGTCTGGTATTTTATTATTTATCCTGTCTTGGTGTTGATTTGTTTGTGAAACATTTTTGAGAAAAGGCTAAGAAAATATATCTGTTTTTGGGGGGCTGGTTTTGGTTTTAGCTGTCAGGCGTGTTCCTGTTCATCTGCCATTATTCCCAGAAAAGAAGCGGGGGTGGGATGGTTTAACCTAAATTGGATGCCACTCTCTCCATGGATCACCTCTTTTTCACTTGACCACGTGACCACTTTAATTTGCAATTCTTGTAAATTGCAGCGGTTTCCTCTGAAGACTTCATTTTTGTATACAGGCACTCAGCGCTGTGACTGGAATCACCAGTTTGCAGATTAGATGCCTTTGGTCTGTGTTTACATGTACCCACGTGAGCGAAACAACCCTTTGGAACTGCGAATGGTTAACAACAGTCTAGACGAGGGGACCGAAATGTCAGTGGGCCACACAATAATGAGTTTAGAGCAGCAGCTCCAAGGACAATCGTTATAGTCCAGGTGGGAGGTTCAGGCACATATCTAGACAAATATTGAAAACACGTGAAACAAAGAAAATCATATAGCTGGAACAAAGACTGGAACCCACTCTTTAACCCTGAAAAAGGAACTAGAAGCCAATTTGGAGTGTGGTATTTGAATTGTCAACAAAAAAACCAACATAGCCTCATTCCATCTAATTTCCCCCCTTTGACCTTGCATACATAAGCTGCACTGCAGAATGTCTATTCACGAGCACTGACGACCACACAGAAACCTAACAGCGGGTTTACGCGTGTGTGCATGTGCTTTTGTGTGTGTTCGTGCGCTCCACCAGGACTTGTCAATTAACCCAGCAAAATGATGTAACACGGGTTAACAAAAGGTTAAATAAACAGAACACACTGTGCTAATGATGGCAAAAAAGAGACTGGCAAAGTCAAAGTACTGTATTTTTCCACTCACATAAAATCCTCAGTGTGAGTATAGGGTTGTGTGTGTATGTCTTACCTGGAGTGATGATTATGTTTTGGGCCTCTTTAATCATCTCGACAGTCTGATCCACATTGACTTCTGTGTGTGTCCCTGTGATCTCCATGGGCTTTCCTGTGCCGGTGGAAGATGTGCCGTAGCCTCCCAAGATCACATTAGCCAGTGAGCGATTCATGGCCTGGAGGAGGGGGGGAAATTAAGATACTTTATTTCATATTTACTTTACACTAAACGCTGTTGTCTAAAACAAAACATGGCTATGAATTTCACACATTTGTGACCGGAATATTTAGAAAAGCCACTCCACAGTCTTGCTATAATGGAAAAGTTAAGAGTCCCTCCTGGTGGACAGATAAGGAACAACCACATTAAACTATCTGCTACATGAGATGCTGAGTCTGTGCTCCACTCACCACACACATAATATATGACAAAATGGCTCCAGATGACCCAATGAGAGCTCCGACGATGGTCAGCAGGTTGTTGTTGAGAAGGAAGCCCTCGGCACACAGGGCCCAGCCTGAGTAACTGTTGAGTACGGTGATTACCACCGGCATGTCAGCACCTCCAATAGCTGCTGTCAGTGTTACACCCTGGAAGAAAGGAGTAGGAAATGTGTGGTTAAACCCACTCCTGTGATCATCTTAAGTATTCATTAGAGCAGCAAAATTGAGAGCAGCTATGAGCTCAACTGACAGACACGTTTGCTGACATTGTCGAATGATATTGGCCGCGATTTTTGCATATATGTCGTCCAGTATGTGCCAATATTAGAACTTTGTGCTGCGAACATACAGCAGCGGAGTTCTTAAATCATCACTGCAAATTCCTCCAACACAATCAGGAGTTGAGTAGCTAAAACTGGCACAAAGGCCCCTGACGTTTCTTGTCTATATCAGATATTATGAAGCCAGTGCAGCAGCTCCATAATGTAGTGGTTTACACGTTTACCTAACAAACAAAACATCTCAGGTTTGACTCTGGGAGGAGACACAAATCCCTTTGGGACTGCATTAAGAAGAGCATCTGGTATAAAAAACCAAAAAAAACCCAGAACAGATATGGACCCACCGAGGTGACAAAGTAGCAGCTGAAAGTAGCTTTAATGCGTCGCTCAGCAACCACATACCAACAGGCTACAATGACCCATTTGTGGTGTGTATACACCTGTAACACCTTGAAAAAAGCATTGTGTCATTTTAATTCCACGGCAATGACATCTAATTTCTAACCACAAAACTTTCATTATGCATGACATATTATGACATCATAAGCCGCCACCGAACAACAGACCAAACAATCCTGTAGCGTGTGCGAGTGCCAAAACTTGGGCTCTGCCGTGTCAACTCTACACTTAGTCCTCGCTCTGAGTGTGTAGAGCCGAGCCCTGCACATTCCTGCTCCGTGATACTGCACATGAACTTGGTGCTTTATTGAAACAGAGCAGAGCAGGATCCAGTGTGACTTTTACAGTTTTACACAGAGATTGGTACACAATGAAAACATCTCTGTCCTTCCTCAGCAGTGTGCACACAGAGCAAGACTAATGTTTCTTTCTTTTACTTCCCTTGGTAGGTGCTAATCCATAAAATCCGACTGTCAAAATACAACTAATAATTTGTTAGGTTAATGTCTGAATGTTACAATGTTAGGATTAAGGTTAAGTAATGTAATATATGCAATAGTCGCACTCTAGTGTTGAGACACTCACATTCAAACAAAACCTTACAAACTTTTAAATATACTAGAATGAAACTCCTGTCCACTTAGTGTTTTGTAATAATTAAATAAACAACATTTTATTTTCAAAGGATAAAAACATCATCCTAGTTTTAGACATATTTTTCACAATCAAATTTTTCTTGTCCTCCATTCCCGCTATCATCTGAACAGCTTTCGTTTAATAAGAGCCAACTGTAGTTACGAAAGCCTCAGCAGGATCCAGAAGTGTTAAGAAACGCACACATGTACAGTAGATGATGCATTATACTGTATTTGAACGACTGATTAGAGGACAAAAATATAAAACAGACTGTGAAATGATATCCATCAACCTTCTCCAGGGACATGCTAATGTTTTTAGGGGGATTGGCAAGTGTAAAAACTGAAACTCCAACACGCGGCTGTGCATAAAATTTCTTCCGTTTTTAACATGTACTGCCTGGCTTCCCTTAATGTATAAAGTACTCAGCATCAGTAAATGAAACTTTGAAGGCCTAAAGACTCTCTAAAGAGAACAATTATCACTTTCCTTTATAATTTACACTGTAAAACGCTTCTCTATAGATCCTAAGTCTAACTTCATAGAATATAACTATTGCTAATTGTAAATCTAAAGACTATCAGTAAAAATAGATTTAAAAGTAGGTGGGGTTGTTGTTTATTGTTATTGTTCACTGTCACATGCTTAACATTTGACACTGCTATGGAGAAATGCCTGCATTGAAGATGTCTGTCTCTGATTTCTACAGAATTTCAAACATTAAGCTTAACGACAGTGGAGAATATTAACCCAGCAGTTTGGCCACTGCCAACTCTCTGCTCCATTCTGAATTTCTGGGCAGCTACTGTTTCCTGTGCAAAAAGCCTCCTGACATTTATGAGCAAATCCCTTCATTTTGTCTCTTTTCTACACCTCTCTGGCATCATTTCTCTTGACTTCTTTATGCCCTTTCACCACTCGTGAAAAATTTTACCATCATGTCCAGTCTGTCGGTATGAAATAACTTCTCAATCTGTGATTTTTAAGAGCGAAAAAACAGACTTCATACATAAACACAGCATACCATGACAGCAGAGAGAGCAGACACTGATCCGAGACAGGTGATGCCTGTGGTGTAACTTGGATCCAGCATGTAGGGAATCATCCCACCGACACTTGCTGCCATAAGAGTGGCATTCAGGGCGTGACGACCGGGGAGCATCAGAGGAGCGCTGTTCAACATACCTGCATGTGGAGAAAAGTGGTGAGAACAAAAAAAAAAAAATCTGTTAGGTGTACACTCAAACTCCTAGCAGTAGCTTTTTTTTTGTATGTGTGACATTTATCATTTTAGATTTCTTCCTTCGCAACCACCACTTGAGACTTGTCATTAACTGAATGCCATGTAGATGCATAATTTGTCCTTATGAAACACTTTCATTCAACATGGAGATTACAGTGTGATTACAAGGACTGGAGCCAGCACATGAACCTGATGAACTGGGCTTCTTTTTTAACGCTTCACAGCTAGCAGCGGTGACACGAAGCAGCAGACTTCCTTATGTGGATAAACACAGTATGATCAAGCTGGCAGCAAAGTGTGCATATGTGTGTCTGTGTATATAGTCGATGCAGGTTAGAGTTAAGTTTGTTAATCAATAAAGATAACATTTTTTTTCTTTGATCATTTTTCACCTCCAAATGTCAAAAAATAATTGCAGGTCAGTTAACTGGTCATGTTTAGGAAAAACAATCGCAAATAAAACTTTACCATACATATGAAATATAATAATAATAATAATAATAATAATAATAATAATAATAATAATAATAATAATAATAATAATAGTAATAATAATAATAGATTGCATTTATATAGCACTTTTCGGGGCCCTCAAAGCACTTTACAATACCACTATTCATTCACTCTCACATTCACACACTGGTGGAGGCAGCTACAGTTGTAGCCACAGCTGCCCTGGGGCAGACTGACAGAAGCGAGGGAGGTAGGTGAAGCGTCTTGCCCAAGGACACAACGACCGAGACTGTCTGAGCCGGGGCTCAAACCGGCAACCTTCCGATTACAAGACGAACTGCCAACTCAATCGTGGCTCAATCATCTCAATTATAACAAAAACAAGAAGTGAGTTAAACGAATTGCAGTATTCAGACAGTAACTGGAAACTAAAGATGGATGGAGCTGCCGTGATGGCACCTGGTCTCAACAGTAACGCTTTGGACTTTTATAGTCAGAAGAAAACAGTTCCAAGTTCTCTTATCTAGCAAGTATGGTTAGTAAGCTGCAATGCACACATGTCTGCTTATCAATCTGAAACAACACAGCAATACCAAAATACAAGAATTCACTCACTGAAGCTAAAACACAAACTTCCTAGATGGTCTGTACCACACTGTAATCCACATCACTTATTCCTACCAAACAGCAAAAGCATGGCTGAGAAGTCTAGTTCAGTAAATCTGAGTAGCAGGTGTGAAACCTAGCTTCAAGCTATCTGCATCTACACTCTGTGTTGGCACATCTGCCAAAGAAACCACATCCCTAACTTTTGGCCTTAACAGTATCTAAACGGATTCACTCAGTACAAAGTTGTTATGAAGCGGGAAACTATCCATAATGGACCAAACTGTTGTAAGCTGGGCATTTTAACATGGAAGTCTCTGGAGACTGAGGTGGTTTAGGAGCAGCCTCAAGTGGCCAGTAAGAGAACTGCACTTTTTGGCACTTTCATACCAGCTTCATTTTTCAGGCATTGAGGTTGCCACCCATAATTAAGACTTCTTATTAACTTAAACAAGGAGTTTACTTTTGCTTATATAGTGTTTATGCTAAGCAAAGCTCAATGACTCCCAGCTCCAGTTGAAGAATTAATGCAGAGACTCGAGATTAGCAGTGATCTTCTAATCTGGCTCTTGGAAAGAAAGTAAAGAAAGAGCACATCTGAGCTTAAAAAATATTTTTCTAAAAAGAGCTTTGCAAAATTAACATTAACTGTAGCTTTACAGATCACAGCTGACCCAGATCCATGGTTTTCCTAATATGTATCGTGCACCTAAAAGTAGCATCTCATGATGGACTGCATCTGCCTCCTCTCTGGCAACCAGGATGATCAAAAGTGTAATAAATATGCTTTATAATAACATGTCAGCATTATTCCAAAGTGTGCCTGTACATCAGCAAGTGTAAATGTTTCTTTTCCATTCAATATTTAGTATATGCAACTGCAGCTCTCACCTTGCAGTTTGCCATATGCTACCAAAGAGCCGCTAAAAGTGACTCCACCGATGTAGGCTCCAAGATACGCAACTATCTTGGTGAGGTTGGCTGCAGGGTCTGTCGCGAAGTGTGGGTACTCAATCATGTATTCAGCCACACAGGTGAGCACAGCAGCCAAGCCAACCAAACTGTGGAAAGCAGCCACCAGCTGGGGCAAGTCACTGATCTGGATCTTCTTAGCAATGGCCAGGCCTAGAGAGAAGGAGAGATAAGAAGTAAATAAAGTTTAGTGGCCCCGAAAGACCCACACACAAATAACATGCAAATCACAAGCACATGCACATGCACTCAGGACTGCTGGGAAGTGGGCCCATCTAAAGAGCCAGGTGTTGCTGATGAGGCTTGCTTGGGGAAATTCCGTGTGTGTGAGTTGGTCTACACTTTCTGTACATGTGCGTGTGTGAAATACATTCCCGTATCTGGGGTTAAAAAGAAAAACAGCATTATTGTCTGTGTGGATAGTTTAGTCTGGGTTTCAGCTTTGTGGCTGGAACAATTAGCATTTAAATGATCAAACAATCCTCAAAGAGAGAGAAAGTGAGTAATGTGTGATGCTGACCATTCTGACAGATCTGCTTTGTCTGGCAGAGATTTAGTCATGATGTAAATATCACTGCTCTTAACACACCTGCTAACCTAATGTAGCCAAGGCCAGAATACATGCAAACAATGCAAAAGCCGCATTCAATATATTTGAGTCAAGAGACATTCCTACTTCTGTGTAGGGGAGAAGGACAAGTCAATCTTTTAAAATCTATGCACAGCTGCAAGAAGGGAGTTTGTGAATCATTTGGAGTTACGATGATTTCAATCAACTTGAATACAACCTGACTAAGCTAATTAACACACAAATAGTTGTGCTTTTCATTGCTTAATTGAACACATTAAGTAGTTATGGTGGAAGCTGAAAAGAGTTAAACATTAACTCTTGAATTCAGCAACTTGTGGAACATCCTTTAACAATCGAGTATGTCCAGTAAGTGCTTTTGCAACATGCAGAATGCTGACGAGGAACAGTGGAGCCTTCCTTCATACAAAACTCCCGGGATGTCAAGATCAAAAAAATCCCTCTAAAGGTCATACCTCAGGATCTTAGCTGGATTAGAGTCAAACCTAATCAAAACCTGAATCTTGTTTCACTGTCTTCCAGCTCTTCTGGTGCTAATTAACTTGTGTGCTTGTTGCTTTGCATCAATACTGCTGCAACACCCAACCTCTCCCAATCTCAAGGTTATGGACTGCTGCCTTGACAAAGTTACTTCATACAATTTAGCTTCATTATTTCATTTAGATATATATCCATTATATTGTTGCAAGGTGTGTGTGTGTGTGTGTGTGTGTGTGTGTGTGTGTGTGTGTGTGTGTGTGTGTGTGTGTGTGTGTGTGTGTGTGTGAAGATGTCTGCAGGTGTTTTGCTGCTACCCTTGTGCTTACCTCTTTTTGGACTGAAACCTTGGGATGATCTTTGCAGTACGTCTAAAACAATTTGGCTCATTGTAGACTGATGAACATTCAGGTCCCTGTAGTTTTCTAGCCTTTCTCACTTCTTTTTACCTCAGTAATGCTTCTAAGATCTTGTGAAAGCTGTCGCAATCAAAGCATGTTAAATGCCAAGCAGGTTTTCCTTAAGAGGAGCAGACTTTGCATGCCTTTATTTACAGGAATGGCACCTCCTGCAGCCCACGCATCAAATCTCATGTCTTAAATCTGAACACCAGACATTAGTAGGTTTTAAGCTTGCAGTGTAATTTATTACTCACCATGTTAAATAAAGACAAATGTCTGTGTGTCATTGCTTTACTCAGACTGTTTTTATCTCCATTTGTGACTTAGATGAATATCAGACTGCATGTCATCAGTAATCAGTACTGAGATCCTGGTAATTTTAAAGTTTTTATTTGCAACTCTAAATGCAAACAGACTCACCAGCAGTGCCACCCACAGCCATGGCTGCACTCATTTGTGCCAGGAGCTCAGGACTTGGTTTGAGGGCACCCAGAGTGGCTGCAATCCCGCCTGCGACTCCCATCATACCTAAAGTGTTACCCAGACGGGCTGTGGTCTGGTTAGAAAGGCCAGCCAGGGCACCAACGCAGCACAAGCCTGAGCCTAAGTACATCATCTGGTCAGGGAAAGAGCGAGAATGGAAAAGAAGGGTGGACAAGGATTAAGGAACCACAGGATGAAAAAGAAAAGAAAAAAAAAGAAAAGTCCAAGTGATTTTACTTAGAGTTCCTGCACAACATCTGTGGAATCAAAGAATACATTTTGGAGGTCTCAAGGATTTTTATATAGTCATGAGCTGTTTTGCATCAATGCACATGGATAAAGAAAATAGCTTCAGTGAGAAAACATGAAAACACTTTAACTAACGAACACAACTTAAATGTCCTCTTTCACCTGTTCAATGTTATATCCAGACTGCAGGGCAGCAGCGTAGCCTCCGACGAAGACACCACCAGGAAGCAAATAGAGGTAGTTGTACTCTGGGGGATCAGTGGGACGTTTGAACATGTCCAACATCTTCTTAGTCACCAGAAAACCACCTGATGAGGAAATGAAGACACTTATATTGACAACTGCTAAGTCAATTAAAATGAACAAAATAATCATTTATACAGAAAAACACAAAAAACTTTAACTAAAAACAAGAAGAAGAAGAAGAAAAAGAGTAAAAATAGTTGACGCACCTGAAAAACAGTTTCTACATTTTTAGACTAACAGGTGTTTTAAAGGCCATAGCTAAAATTTGTTGCCAAGCCCAATAACCAATGTTAGGAATTTAATGAGTCTACTTTATGTCAGGGTAAATATTTCAAGTAGAAAACCCCAAAAGTGTCAAACCGGGAGCAGACAGTGTCTTACTGCTTTACAGGACAAGATCACATTACTGCATGTATGCCTCCCTTTTCCCCTCTGGCATGACTGTAGCCACGTGCATACACATGCACTAATACACAGAGGGGTGAATCGGAGGTTAGCATCTGTTTCTGTCCCGTACATGTAATTTTAGTCACATAATGTCCCATTTAAAACATGTACTAATAATCGACTATTATTCCAGACCAGACTGGGTCAATACAGTTACATATTTGGACAGAGACAACTTTCTTTTTTCTAATTTTGGGTTCTGTACGTTACCACAATGAATTTTAAATGAAACAACTCAGATGCAGTTTGAGTGTAGACTTTAAGCTTGAATTCAGTGGGTTGAACAAAAAGATTGCATAAAATGTGAGGAACTGAAGTGTTTTTTAAGCCTAATCCCTTCATTTTAGGCGCTCAAATGTAATTGGACAAATTAAATAACTGAAAATAAAATGTTCGTTTCTAATACTTGGTTGAAAACCTTTTGCTGGCAATAACAGCCTGAAGTCTTGAACTCATGGACATCACCAGATGCTGGGTTTCCTCGTTTGTAATGCTCTTCCAGGCCTTTCCTGCTGTTTGTTTGTGGGCCTCTATCCAACGTTTAGTCTTCAACAAGTGAAATGCACGCTCAACTGGGTTAAGATCACGTGACTGACTTGGTCAATCAAAAATATTCCACTTCTTGCTCAAATAAACTCTTGGATTGCTTTGGCTGTATGTTTTGGTCACTGTCCATCTGTATTATGGAACGCTGTTCAATCAATTTTAGTGCATTTAGCGGGATTTGAGCAGACAGTATGCCTCTGAACGCCTCAGAATTCATTCGGCTGCGTCTGTCCTGTGTCACATCATCACTAAACACTAGTGTCCCAGTGCCACTGGCAGCCATGCACGCCCAAGCCATCACACTGCCTCTGCTGTGTTTTACAGGCGATGTGGTTGCTTTGGATCATGAGCTGTTCCAGGCCTTCTCCCACACTTTGTTCTTGCCATTGTTCTGGTAGAGGTTGATCTTGGTTTCATCCTTCCAAAGAATGTTTTTCCAGAACTGCTGGGGATTTTTTTGTTTTGTTTTTTTGCATCGTCCAGTCAAACTTCTCTATTCTTGAGACTTGTGAGTGGCTTGCACCTTGCAGTGAACCCTCTGTATTTATGTAGACTTAGATATCGATACGCCTACCTCCTGGAGAGTGTCGTTCATTTTTTGTCCTACACCTCTTGAACGTAGATACCCTCATATGAAAACTGAGAGTGTACACATCATATCCATGTCCATTATATAACTATAATTGGAATATGTTTCAGTAAACAGGTTTTTAAAAAAAACAAAAACAAAAAGCAACTTGTTTCAGTGCCCAAATATATATGGATCTAACTGTATATTAATATGGAGGAATGTCTGTGTATGGGCTGAGCCAGTATTGGTTTCTTTTTGGGGGTAATTCTTAACCAAAAATGGGGCTAGTGGCACTATATTTGGAAAGCTTGCAAGAAAAACAGCCTATAAACAAGATTAAGAGTTTACACTCATGCTGGAAGAGTTGTGCTTGAACTCATTCAGACAGCATAATATTGATTTACTGTGTCAGATTAAGCAATAACAGAGTTATGAAATTCTGATAAACACTGCTTATCTTACTTCATTTAGCACCTCACCATGATAACATCTGCTAAATACTGTGCTGGGAATGCTGCCGGTAACCAAAGAATGTACATACAACATTTTTAGCCTGTTATTTTCAGTAAAAAATGAGGTATTTCACAAGACCAGTAAAAACTTTGACCCGTTAATAAAGTTAAGAAAAAGGGCAACTAGCTGTTAAAAAAGCTCATCGTGCTATCACGTGATAGCAAACAAATTAAATACTCAAAATGTTAAAACATCAATTATACAATCTTTAAAATGTCAAAATGCTTTTGCTTCGCTTACATGACTACATTTAATGGCCACTTTGTTAGGTACATCTTGCTAATACTTGGTTGGTCCTTAATTCCTTGGTCCACAGATTCAACGAGGTGCTGGAAAGATTCCTCAGAGATTTTAGTCCATGTTGACATGACATCATCACACAGTTGCTCTCTATGGAGGCCATTTGAGTACAGTGAACCAATTTTCTTGTTCAAGACACCAGTTTGAGCTTTTTTATACTCACTAGACCAGGCAACGTTTTTCCAATTGTCAGTTGTCCAATTTTGATTAGCCTGTGTTAAGTGTGGCCTCAGCTTCCTGTTTCTTAGCTGACAGGAGTGACACCTAGTGTGATCTTCTGCAGCTATAGCCCATATGTTTCAAGATATGACGTGCTGTTCATTCTTGATACTTTTCCGCGTACTTTGGTTGTAACAAGTAGTTATTTACTACTAATACTTACTTGCTACTTGCTTCTATTACTGTAATTTGCTTTTAGTGAGCAGTAAAACAGGTATACGTAATAAACTGGCCAATTAGTTGATATTAGCTTTAAAGAGGCATTTGAATATTTGACTTATCAGCAAGAAAGTGCCTGTTGAACATGCAGATATCAGAATCCCAGTTTTGCATGTTTTTGGTTTTATTTTTTCAGTTCGGTAGCTTAGAAAAACGTAGCTCTGGGTTTTTTACCCTTCTTGCAGTGCAACCACCACACTGGAGCTTTCAGGCATTTTTCAGATTTTTGCTAACAGATGGAATTGATAAGGCAGCATGTTCACATTTTACATAGACCTAATTGCGCTCTGTCTTTATTGTGTTTGTCCGTTTCCATGGCGTGTTAAGTTTGTTCCCATGGGGTTATGGTAATGTGGTATACTGCTATGAAATATGTCTGAGGAACCCAACTCAAAGGGAACATTAAAAAAATAACTGGTAGGTATGTCAATGAAGGCTGTGGTATTTCAGAAGAAAGAGCAAAGTTAAGTGAAAGCGCTAAAAAGTGGTTTGTACAGTGATGCATTTGAAAGCAATGATTGATCTGTGGTAAGATTCCACTTAATGCCCTCTGCATCTCTAACACTCAACTGACGCATCAGTATATTTTAACAAACAAACCAAATGTATCTGTTATGCAAGTCAACTGTTTATTTGCTTGCATCAAAGTCTGTCCTGGTGTCTAGCAGTGAGCTAATAGGAGAAATTAAAACTAAATCATGGCTCAGCCCTGGAGGAACACTCTGTTTTTCCCAGGACTATTACAGAGCGATGAGTATTATAATGACTCCAGGAACAGTTTGTCATTATAATGGAAATTATTGAGGCTAATAGCAGGAATGGATGTGTGTGGTCCGAGCGAGAGCCACCGACTCTGGGCTGAGCAGGTGGGCAGAGAGGGCAGCTGCAAAACTTGGGTTTGAAATGATGTTATTGCACAATCAATATTAAACACCTCAATCTTCAGCCCAAGATGATATATTATTGGCTCTGGGTTGCTGTAACTGGCAGGGGTTACCGTGAGGTGTCTGTGTTAGGGTGACTCACCAGCAATGTTGACCGAAGAGATGAAGGCAGCGAGCACAGCCAGTGTCTCAGCAGTTGAAGTTGGGACGTAGCCCCCTCCCATCAGGGACAGACCACCCACAGCCGTCAGACCTGTAGACCGCAGACATTTCAGTATTCATGAACCTACGCTTTCATAATACAGTGGGGGGGGTTCAAAAATTTGGTGAAGATGTCACAAAAACAGCACAGAACTTCAAAACATGAATTCAGTTGTCGAAAAAATAAAAAGTTAATCTTGACACTTATTAGATTTGGTTTAATCAGACAGTTTCCTCGGAATACTGTTTGTTTTCCAGATAGGAAAAAGATACGGAGATAAAAAAAATGGATGGAAAGGAAAAGAGTGTGTGCGTTTTTACCAAAAGAGACTCAGGAAACCTCGATAACATCAGTCCTGTAATGATTTACAGGCAGTAGGATGCAATGCACAACTACCATTGGAGCCTGCATTCACATGGGCTTGTGACTGTGTGCTATTTTGGTTGACTAACAGGTAGTGTGTGTGTGTTTGTGTGTTTGAAGTCAACAGTGTTAGATTGGACTTTCAAATGAGGAAAAAAGGAAGTCTGACCTCCTTTTTTCTCAGACAAAATGCAGCTTTATAAACACGCCTGTATGTCGGCTTCAACTTTTAAAGCTGCCAAACACTCTTTCGCCACTTGTATTTATGTAAATACAACCTCATTTTAAATTAGCTGTCGCAAATAGAAACCACTGTTGCAGGATAACCTGGAGCATTAATACTTTAAAGTTGGTTTTTAATCACCCCACAGAAACCAGCAAAAAATGAGTCAGGGTGCCACTAATCAATCTTCTTTTAATAATGATTAATGTTACACTCTCATGAACAAAGTGACCGTATGCAGTCTGTATACATCTCACACAAACTGAATCCATGTTCTGTATTTACGTATGTAACCTAGTGATGATCCCTGTAACTGTCCACATTTTCCAACCACGCTGATCCAGTCAGTTTTCCATTAATTTGCTTACTACAGCATTCTGCAAACAGCCAGCCTCGACACTGGTCGTTGATAACAATCATCTGTCAAGTCAGCGGTCTTCTGCATGAATGTGGTTGCGTGTGCTGAACTAGACCGACAGATACTAATACAATGTAAGCAAGTCAAATTTGAATACTGAGGTTTTAACAAGCAACAGTTAGATAATACATTGAAGTTGGTACTATTTAAATTTAACAACCAAATAGTTTTTAACTTTTTTATACCACATGCAAATTTCTTGAGATGCAAGTATATACGTCCAGTAGGTTTGTTACATTTTTCTTTGGCTTTCACCTCTTTTAACTAACAGCCTTTTTTAACTGTATTTTCTTTTCTTTTTTTATATCTAAAAATGTCCTTAGAATTCCAACTTTGCTTTAAATTTGATAACAAACAAACTTTTAGCTTTTAAGTTGCAGCGTATTAAGCATGGCCTTGATTATTTCAAGCTTATTCTTCAAGTTTCCTTCCCTCTTTCTACTTTTTTTTAGGTCACATACTCATTTTAATGTTTATTGTCCTTTTGTTTGCCATATAGATGGGTATCTGTTATGGTTAAATGGTTAAATAAAATTACCAGGTGGGCCCACTTCCTAAATGTAATCTGAATGGGATTTTTTTTGCATTTTCTCAGGGGAGGTTTTTTGTGTGTGTTGTTTTTGTTTTACCTACAGATAATGTCAACATATATATGTTGATGTTAGAAGCCTTGACGTCTCAACAAAGAGTTACATTAGGGCACTACGGTCTTTACTTCTTTCTGCTCCTGATCAATGAATAATGTGTGCAAATGCAACCTGACTGAAAAAAGCAAAACAAAAAAACAAACAAAAGCAATGTTGCCACTTGTCAACAGGAACTGAGCTGCACAATAAAAAAAAAGTCCATGCTGTAATTAGTCATGGCAAGAATGTGCCCCTCCTTAAGACTCCAGTATACCCGCCATGTTGGTCGCCTTGTGTGCCACTGTTATGATAAAACCACCATCTTTTTATGCTCGCCAATGACACACAAGCCGCTGCTGCAGTATTCACAGGAGAAACAAACAAGATGGGGTTAACAACGAGGATAAAAGTGCCATTAGGCCTGTTTTGGTTGGAGATTTCCTATTAAAAGGGAGTTCTTCATTCCCACCATCTCCAAGGGCTTGTGCATGTGACTGCTGGGGTTTTCTCTCTAATATAGAAAGCACCTTGAACTAATTGTTCTGAAATACTTCTAAATAAATAAAACTAAACTGGACCTACAGAATAAACTGATCAGTCACTAGGAGGACAGCAAATAACTAGTTAACTCCTTGCAACTAGTCACTAACAATGGAAAAAGGGGGGGAAATGAGAATTTGATTTTTTCTTTTTTAAAGAAAAGAAAACAGATGCAGTTACATCTTGTAGGTGGAGATCAAAGACATTCCTGTCCAACTTAATGAACGGATAAGCCCAAAAGCAAGCCAATAGGCATCAGTGGACACATGCAAACTGTAAGGTATCAACAGATGTCTGCACTGGGTGGCCTAACACCCTGTGTGTGTGTCTATGTATCAAACATTAGGTTTCAGGCAGTAAATCAGGGCTCTCAAGTAGATTAAAGCCTTATTATAAGTCACCAGATATGAAGATACATTTCAATGAGCCACTGGATGTGAAACCAGTATCTGAAGAATCTAAGATGACCCACCAGTCGGAGTCACTACTGGCTGTAACACAATAATGTCCTGAAAAGAATAAAACTGTCCTTCATTGCAACCCTAAATTCCAACATGATTCCCTAATGTCTGTAAGTTATTGTGTGTGTGTGTCTTTATGATGCCTGGCACAACAACAACAATTCTGCAGGTTTCACTGTTTCCATAACCACAGTCAGTGACAGAGGTTTTTAAAAAAGCCAGTGAGTCCCTGCCAAATATGAGAGGAAAAAAATACCTGGACAAAGAGGAAGGTGAGAGGGGAAAGGAGGTGAAGGGAGCAGACAAGATGGAAAGAAAAACAAAAAAACGTTTCGGGAAATCTATCAAGTTCTACCAATATTAAGCGACGAACCCCATGAACCCCATGTGCCTTTTCGAGCCATCTCATTTAAGACAGCACTGGACAAACTTCACAGAAGGGTAAATGATATATAGGTGTCGCTAATAAAATTTCAAAGAAAGTGAAAACTATCTCTTAGATATTACACTGCTTGGCTCTGCAGGCGAGCTCTGATGTCCGGCTGTGCACACGAGTAAACGAGCAAAAGACTTCCCTGACCCTCAGAGATCACCAACGGCGTGTTACTTCCTACCTCAGTGTGTAGCTGTGGAGTGATCAAAGCTGTGAGAACACACACGTACCATTTACCTCTCTAACCTCTTAACCCTTCTGTGTTAAGCAGCAGCCGCAATAAGAACTCGATCCTGAAAGTTTTAGAACGAAGGGCAAAAAGGCAACAGCAGGGTTACAGCAGCCAGCTGGGTGTGATCGATCAAAGATTAAGGTTAATGCTTATATATATATATATATTTTTTTTTTAATTAATGTATTGCTATTCTATATCTATATACCACGAGGTAGAGGATGTTGTGTTTCAGTAAATTCTACTCTGCTGGACAGTAAAGATGTACAGGTGTCAGTGGGGATTAATGACACTTGTGAGTACACATGATTAATAATTTTGGTTAAACAGCTTAAAGTCAAACTTTCAAAAAACTTCTTTTTTTATTAGTTAAAACATCCAGCGTCCAGTCAAGAAGTGCATAAAATTACCGGTTCGTGTGATTCAGACTGAATATGGGGGTTCGTCATGAATATTGATGTACAGACATCAATATTCATGTCTGTAATTACAATTATTCTTAGAAATGTAAACGTGATAAATGTGTATCACGCGGCTATAAATCAGGCACTGTGTGGATCTGTGATTTGTGCTTACACAGATGGGAGAAACGATGACTTCATTCATACTAGACAGAAAAATGACTTCCGTTATGGGAAGTTTAACTCACAAACTGTAATGAGACACAGTGCAAATAACTGACCTGAGATGGCGTTGGTGACAGACATGAGAGGAGAGTGCAAAGCAGGAGTGACTCCCCACACTGTGTGGTATCCCACGATGCCAGCCAGACCAAAGGTGGTGACCATCTGAGTGAAGGCAGCGTTGGGAGCTGACAGGCCCAGACCAAGCAGGGTGGCGATGCCTGGCACAGAGAGAAGAGAAGTTAAGGAAATAAAAGAAGTAGAGTACCGTAGCTCTGACTGCACAGCTGAAGGACACATTAAGAGTGAAATGCAAAATGTATGCCTACTGAGAAGCTCCTATTTATTATTCACAGAATTAGGTGGAGAAAGTGTTTTAAATGTGCTGGCTCTTTTTCCTGGAATATTCTATAGAAGGAGCTGAAACTGTCAGGACTGGTTTATGTTGGAGCTGAAGTCTAAGAAAACAGTTCTGTCTTCATTTTAATCTCAAATATACGTAACTGGAAAAATAAAGGGCGCATATGTGGTGGGCACTTGACCACCCATGTTGTCCTAATTCCCTTCACTTTAGCAGACAAGTTTATTTTATTACTTTGGCGACTATTCTTTTACACACTGAATGCACATCCATGATGATCTAAATGGCTGCAGATAAATGGGTATTTACAGGCAGTCCACACTGATTAAGAGGAGCTAACATCAGTAGTTGTGTGTTGGTGTTAAGTAGGAAACTACTCAAGCACCTAAACAATGTGTGAACCGCATCCACTACATGTGCTGCACTGACACAGAGGCACCATAGGAACACCTCACCACAGCTCTACTTCAAACCAACACTCAGCGTGATGCTGTTTTTACAATGCACACTTCCTGACACTAACAGGGTGCCGGTGTGTGCATCTGTAACCTGCCTCTGTCACTTCTCGCCTCCTGTACACATTCCAACTGTTAACAAAAAGCTGAAAGACCTCGACCTCCCCCAAGACCCTTTGATGACAGTTAAAATATATGAGAGTAAACTGTGTTAGAGAACACTTTAGTTGAATTACTCCACCCTAAATCTAAATTTAATGGTACACCCACAGTTATCTGCAACAACCAACCTCCAGTGTAAACCCCAGCACTGGTGAGTGTGGCCCTGAAAGGGGAAATCTGTGCAGCCTTCTCTGCCTCCAGTTCCTGGACGCTCTTCGTTTTAGGAGGCGCTGCGACGGGCACGTTGAGAGGCTGAGGAGCGGGGAACAGGTTCTTTCCTTTCTGGAGGTGACAAATAGAGAAACAAAAAGAGCAAACCATTTTTATGGCTCAGCTGGTGATGATCTTTGTCTGATTTAAAAAAAAAAAAAAAAAAAAAAACATGGTGCAAAGTTATGAATTTAATATATGACACTTATCATGAAAGCAGTCCAAGCAAAGACCTCACTGATGATGATAACAGGAGGCATCCCAGTAAGATGCCCAAGGCCAGCTTAACTGACTCCCTTCAATGTGGAGGGATAACAGCTCTACCCTGACCCCCTCACGAATGGTCAATCCTTACCCTTTTAACTGTTCAGATCAATGAGGCAAGCTAATGGACAGGTACAATAAAAAATTGCTGTGTTTCAGCAGCATTTGTAAGACCATTACTATATGAGTTAATTCATCTCTGAAATCTGCTCTTTTGAAGAAGTGAATAAGATTACAGACTAATATAAGCAAAATAATCTCTTATCTCTCTTTTCCTGTGCTAAAAAACATGGATTGAAGAAATCTGCAGCAGCTGTAGTGTGGTTTGCATACGGATATCCATATTGTAGTCAATATTTCAGCTGATTATTGCATTAACTTTGCTTAACCTAAAATTCTTAGAAGAATTCCATAAACAGGAGGTGAAAAATAAACTTGCTTGTAGCGTTGCTTGTAAATCATTAGACAAAGCAAAAATGAGAACCTCTGACTGCAATATTTAAATAACATAGAAATTAGAGTATATCATGTGGCATAAAGATTTAATTTGCCTTGGGGTTTGGTGTAATGAGAGGACACTGCTTCATTTGCAGCTCTATAGAGACTATGATGCAAGAAGAATGCATGCTAAGAGTGACATCTAGTGACTGAGACATGATCCTACAACATGTGCAGATGGATGGATGGATGGAAAGGACCAGTAAAGAACAGCTAGAAAATATTAGCTAAGGACAGCCAGAGAAAAGGCAGAAAATGTCCACCCAGCCAAAGATCACATTGGCGATACCAGCACGTTTGGCTTTGGACTGCACAAGACCTCATACCTCCATGACAACAGATCCTCTGACAACGTGATCCATGGTCCCATAGTCGAACTCGTCCTTGACATTAAAGTAAAAGTTCTCCTTGTCAGGGCTGATCGCCCGGATCAACTTGGTGATGTTGTTGGAATACAAAGTGCTGGACTGAGTTGGTAAACGGCTGGGTAGGTCTGTGTAGCCAACATGGGTCACGCCCTGTAACAAAAAAATTAATATTTAAAAAAATTAAACTAAGCCAATCAATTAAAGAAAACCAAACAAAAACTTCCTTTTGTTTAAGTGTGAGAACGTCTGAAGAGTGTATGCACTGACCTTGTATACAGACAGCTCTCCAGGTTCTGTGGTTTCAATGTTTCCACCTGCCTCAGCAGCCAGGTCCACCACCACCGAGCCATCTTTCATACTTTCTACCATTGGCTTGGTGATTAGGATGGGTGCTCGCCTACCTGCATTGTTAAAACAGAAAGACTAGGCTATTAATGCATCACTGGAAAGATGATTAAAATGTGCCCACATTTACAAAGTATCATATCACATCAGCCTCAATGGAACCTCAATCTCAAAGTATAACCCAGCAAGTAACTCATAGTCACTGCAGTTAAGCTTACTGTGCCCACACTACATTTAAAAATTGTTAAAACCAAAAGATTATTGGAGCTAATGGGCACTTTTCTAAGAGTTGAGATGAGAATACACATCTCAAATCCTATTTCAAATGGAGAGAAATCTCTTTATGCAACCTTGATGCTGAGGACAGGGCTCGTGGCCACAGCCAACATTCTTATTCTGCCTGACACTGCACTTCTCTGCATACCAGGGATAAGAGCAGTGCTGATGACAATGTCCACGTCCTGACACTGCTTAGCAAACAGCTTCATCTCTGCCTCTATAAACTCCTTAGACATTTCCTTGGCGTAGCCTCCCTGGCCTTCTCCTGACTCCTTAATGTCCACCTCCAGTGGTTCTGCACCCAGAGATTTAAACTGCTCCAAAGCTGCAGCTCTAGGAGAGAGGAAAATGAGAGGTTACTGGTAATTTCAAAATCTCAGATGAGAGCACATTACACGTGTGATAAAAACTGCAAAGATTAATATATTATTTAATGGAAAACTATTCGGTAACCATTTACTGAAGGAAATACCATCCTTCCTGTGCTCTGTTAAAGGAAAAAGTCCCAAACATTTAGCAGTTCTGCCTTCTGAAATCAGAGAACTTTATTTTCCACTTTGTGCATGAAAATAAAGTAACTGTCACCCAAATCAAGATATCAAGTTGGGATATGAGAGATAACAAGCACTACATTCAATAAAGAAAAACAATAATCATGAACATATCAGAAGAATAATCACTTCTAAAAATGATTATGTGGTACAATATGAGAAACACTGTATGTCCATAAAACCTGAAGAGAAACACACTGTGAATACTGTGTTACAGCAATAACATGTGTTAATGTCTCAGTCACACTAGAGTAAAAATAGGAAGCCAACCTTGTGACTAGGAAAAACAAACTTGGTGGTTGTCTAGTGATTGCACTGAATTTTGTGCAGTAGCTGTGGCGGCAGGCTGGTCAACCAGACGTTAAGCATACAACACCCTTAATGAGCACAACTCAGCCATTCTCAGATGCAATCGTTGGCATGTTTTTGCAGTAGGGAACGTGACTCAGATGTTTACCAACTGCACCAACTACGTCCCCATTATTGATGAGGTTCTGACTGAATTTATCACAGCTAATCACTATATTATCACAAACAGAGTATGCCAGCTGGACCCCAATCAATCGCAGACAGATTGCAGACTGAATCTGGCTTAATAGTGGCTTTAATTTTGACTTTATCTGTTAGGTCTACAAAGTCTGCAAATAGTCAGAGATCTGTCTGTGATTGTTTTCAGTCATCCAGGTCATCGTAGTCTAAGGAGCTTGGAATGAAAAGCGTCTGGACTTCTTTCTCTTCAAGCAACTCAAAGAAGTCCAGACGCTTTTCTTTCCAAGCTCCTTAGACAAGTCCGAAATCTGGTTGCTGACTTTAACTGCTGTAAAATAAAATCTATAGGACAGCAAGTTCACTGCACACAGAAAATTAGCATGACTGTAGAATTAACTTTATAAAACTAAACGCCATAATACATGAAGAGACGAAACCCCTCACATTTACAAAGCCCTTGTTTTCTTTGAATTTTCCATGTATAGCAGGTATAAGGAACTCAAAGGAAAGAAGGCATGCGTCATAATTTTATCCCATTTTTACATCATTACTGCACATTTCCTTCACTTTTCTCTTAGCATTTTACTGCTGCTGCTTCAAAGTGTTCAACTGCCAAAGACAGCTTTTATTGTGAAAAAGCCAAAGGAGACACAACGCCTTTGTCGCTGTGATTAACTGCGAAATTAGATGTTGCCATTGTAGCCGCTAGTTCTACACTAAATTAATAATACTGACTATATTAGCTGGTGAACAAAAAACAATAACAAATAATATTTTACAGTCAATAACTTTTCTAACCTCGTATCAAATCCTCTGACAATGGCTCCCATGGCTCTGGCGGTGCCCGCTGCTGCCAACCCAGCCACGCCACCTCCAATGATGAGCACCTATTAAAGAAGGCGTACAAATACTAGTTAAGGATGACCAGAGTTATGGCCCGTGCTTAAAGTTAAAACTGGCAGAGTCACATTCACAGACGCATACCTTCTAAATAAAAGAAATGCTACCTCCAAAAGTACACGGACTCAGACTACACACCTTTGCAGGAGGCACTTTCCCGGCTGCTGTAATTTGTCCAGTGAAAAACCGTCCAAAGCTGTTAGCTGCCAGCACCACTGCCTTGTACCTGAAAAGACAGGGAATTCATAACAAAGAAAACAATGAATATAGATGTGCTACATGCAAAAAAGAAAGAAAAATTGAGCAGTTGCTAAAACATCTGAAGAAATGTTTTCCTTTTTCTGGTCTGGGTCTGTAATCCAACATTTTGTTTATAAGACAAGAGTACAGGAAGACAGGAGCAGATCATTCAACTGGACGCAAGCAGTCAACAATACATGCCTTGAAGGCACCGTGAACATACCCTGCGATGTTTGCCATGGAGCTCAGTGCATCGTAACCCTGGGCAATGGTGACTCTGGGCACCTGGTCCATAGCCAGGACAGTTGCTTTCTTCTTGGACAGCATGTCCATCAGCTCAGGGTTCTGAGCTGGATAGATGAAGCTGATCAAAGTAGATGCATCCTTCATCATATCCACCTCATGCACACCCAGAGCAGGGTTGAAAATAGGAGCACGGACCTGGAAGCAGACAAAGCGCACATAGTTCAAAACGAACGTAGTGTGACCAGAAATAACTGATCAGATCTTATCGAGATCAGTTTATCCCAGAGTATATATCAAAGCTACTATAGAGTACTGCAAGTGTGTCCTATATTTTTATAGATATGTATATTTCTACCTTTTCTTCGACATCAGCCAACTACAGTGCAGTGTTTTAGTTTTAGTGTTTTTTAGTTCTGACTTTTTTTATGCTATGAAGTTCACACCATCAGTTCCAGTCCAGACTCACCCACTGGTTTCATCAGTAGTATATTACAGTTACCAAGGCTCTTTCATGAGTGACCAATGTACTAAAACTCAGGTCCATACTGGTACGTATAGTATCCAAGGAAGTAAGGATCCAGTAGGTTGTGTTTAAAGTAAGTCATCCACAGCAACCTTCACTTCTCTCTGACATTTTTCCACTTTCATATTAGTTTAGATTATAAAATAACAAACCTTTAATTATAAATAATTATCAAATAAGAACCTGTAAAAGCATGAAGCTGCTTCTCATTTTCTTAGAATCGCTGCCTTTTTCTCATCCTCAACCACCATGTCTGACGTGAAGACAGACAGTTTAATTGTTTTGGGATAGTGACATGTTTTTTTCCCCTGCATTCACATACTCTGTCATCCCTCCACATCCTCCTACACTTACACCACAAGACACACATCACGCCAAAAGCTGCTGTCATCATCAAAACTCTGACTTCCTTCCTTTCCCCCACTTCCTTCTATTATCCTTCATTACCTCTTCTTAACCAGTCAGTCAGATAGTGATACATTTCTGGCACAGGTTTCATTCAACCGCCTTTTGTGCCCTCCTCTTCCCTCTCTACAACACACCCTCTCTTTATTTAAGACTTACCTTAACCACCACATCAGAGGCTAAGACATCTTTGAGGTCTTTGATTGTTGCTCCAGCCTGGGCGTACTGTTCATCACCGAACTTTGAAGACTCTCCAGCTCCGGACTCCACAACAACATTGAAACCCTGTTTGATGAGTGCCTGGACGCCGGCAGGCGATAGCGCCACTCTGCGTTCATTCTGGAAAATTTCTTTGGGAACGCCGACTGTGAGTTGTTTGTATGGAATACCTAGAGAGGGAAAAATGATCTGGTGAAACTCACAAACTGAAGGAAATTTTTTAATGAGCTACAAAAGCTAAGGTGAAATAAATAAATATTGAATCCTTAATGAAGAAAGATGGTAGAAATGTGCAGTGTGTTTCTGGGTTTGTACGACTGAAGATGCCACGTTCCAAAACAGCAGAAAGATATAGTGACAATAAACAAGCCACAACATTTTGCTTATGCTATGGATCTTTGCTACTACTACATGAAAGGACAACTTAGCTGAGTTTACCATAAACATATAAATAACGGCCTTTGTTTGCATTCCTGATAAGATTTTTCTCTTCATGTGACATTTGCAAATTAGCAGTAAACAAACTTGGACTGCAGCTTGGACTGCTGGTAAATTCATCACTTTTGCAGGTATTTTGAGTCTCTCATTTACTAATCAAATCATTTACTGATTCAAATGGTGACATAAAAAGGGGAGTATGATATGAGAGAATAACAAGGGATAAATTAGTAGCAAAAGAGAAACTGAAAAGAAAACAACAGAAAGAACAAACTGAAAACGTCAGAGTCTTTTTATAATACTTTCTTTTTCAAGCGACAGGCAGGCGCATGCTTTATTGGCTCCTATGGGAAATTCCACTGCAGTTCCTTCCTGCTGCCTCCTCAACCCATACACATGAACCTTTACTCTTTTCTGCTCCTGCTGCTGCAGTGACCCATCCTATGGCCACTTTTACAGGAAGCGTTGCAGCACAAGACGGCTCAGAATTTATTTTTCTGAGCCAACCATGTGAATATGGTCTATAAATCAAAGGTCAGTACTGATATAAGAACCCTATCTACCAAAATAAAATGCTCTCAGGTAGACTTCCGGCAAAAATTAGGATTACTGAATAAACACGCTGAGTAGACAAAAGCAGATAAACCCATTCACTAAAAGCAGTGACCAAGGGCTGTTGATTACCTTTTTTTGCTAAAGACCTAATCAATTACCGCATATGTAACGTGACATTTTCAACAAACTAAACTAAAGTAGTCCGATTGCAAACATACGGATAGATCGATGATGATCAAAGTGATCCGTGTTAATCCCTTCACATATCAACAACACTTGCAACACAGACGTGCTCGGAAGACCCAGTGCAGACACAAGAGACAAGACAAGTGAAGATAGTCTTATGAGTTGAAGATAACTTATTACGTTACTGTGAGAGCAATGAAAGCTTCCACGAGCCTGCAGCCTCGACACCTTCCCCTATGAATGAAACATTGAAAAGGGCAGACCCTCAGAGGCACGTGATTGTTGTTTTTAAATAAACATGTTTACACTGTGCCGATTTTCTTGGAAATGAAGACAAGAGGAAATGCTGAGAGGCTGACAGACCTGAGTTGTTTCAAAGGAGGGGATGCTTAGACGTACGGCAAACCAGCCTTTTATTATACAGGGACATTATAATCATTGATTGGGCTGAGATAAAAACTTACAAATAAGATTACGGTGATTTTTATTTTTTTAGATTAGTGCTGAAGCAGTTCTCTGACAATTTTACAAAAGAAGTCAGAAGCATCATGCTGTGCTCATTTGCTAACTCTAATCCCACAGTCATTTAGGTCTGTAAACTTGCTTGCAAGTTATGCCAACACCATACACAACATGCAGCAAAGTCTGATCTTGTCCACTTTAAAGAACAAAACCCGTCTCACGTAAACACATGCTTTCAGGTTATGCTGTGAGTCTATAGGTTCTCTGGAGGTCAAAGCATAATCACACGTAAGCATGTGTGCCCCTCCTACATGAGATCATAATCTGACACTTGTGTGTCCAGAATAAACGCTGCCAGCTGTTACTGGAGCGAGCTGAACTGCAGAAAATCAACCCATGTCACCATGAAGCAAAGGAAACCAGCACACGCAGACATAAAGCTCCTCTAACCAGCTGGTACTGGCTTCACAGTCATCACACCTGCTGCCTCAGAACCTTCAAACTGAGAATGTCCCTGAAACTGGGTTATGCACTATATGATATTTAAACAGTATGCAACACCGACTCTAAAGCAAAACTCCAAACTGAAAAACTGCTGGATGAGACTGAAGTTTGTCCTCTGGATTAACTATTTCATAACACTGACCTTCAAAACAAGCATGCAAGAATGAATGAATAGAATGCTACAACAGTGATTAAGGTGAACTGAATAACCCTCTATCTGTTTTATATAATGCGTAGCAGACACCTGTAACACTCATGCTGTACACCTGACACTGAGAAAAGACATGGATGCTACAGGTGGTGTTGCTCCTGTGGCTATCAGCAGTTAAATATCTACCTATATCTCAAAGACATGTCTCAATGAAACAGTAGAAAAACCCAGCCTGCTATTAAAGAATGACCAATCATACATAATTGTGAATTTCATGGCATTATTCTTATATAGGAACACTAGGTCACAAAAGCTTACACCTAGCAATAAAACACTGTTCCAGGCCTGGGTCACCTTGCCCATTTTATGGATTACGAAGACAGTCAATAAAACAAAGAGTCACACCACACTGATTATAGCATTAATGATTCTTTAACTTACGCTCCTCACTGTGCAGTGCCTTACCTGGACTAGCACATCGCCCGAGAGCTTGATGGGTCCTAAAAAAACGCAGACATGTTGACTTGATGGTACGGCCACTCTGCAGCTTTACAGCAGAAACCCCGCTGAACACAGGCGCTGAGCAGCTGGCTGCCACAACTCGGAGGAGGCTAGCCATGGTGCACGCACACACACCTGACACTCACACTGCAGGAGGAGCTATAGAGGACAGACAACAGCCCTCCTGGGAGGAGACATGAAAAGAGAGAGAGGGGAGGGTGGTTAGAGGTTAAGAAGAACTGCAGGATGAAACTATGTTGAAGTGAGAGGAAAAAATAAGCATGTTGAATATTTTTCTCGATCCCAGAACTAGAATCCAACTACACACATGCCAAATCCTTTCACAGAAAACTGTCCTTCCCTTGCACATCAAGGACATGCAAGTGACCGCTGTTTATGCAACAGGTCACATAGCTGCACTAAAATTCAACACCTTATTATGAGTGCGTTGTTTGATCGCATATCAACCTAACTGTGCACTAATAAAGCCACAGAGAACTACAATCACTTATTTTAATTGCAACAAACCAAATGATTCAAAGGCAGTAAACAGCATATGTGGCGTAGTGTGTTTGCTTTAAAAGAAGATAATATGACTGGGATAAACTAGGAGAGGAGGCTGGTGCAGAAGGGTTCAAACTAGACCGCACTGGCTACAAGCTCTACTGTGCCACTTTTTATGTCTTGAGTAAAGGTTAAAAACATGCACCAATCATTAGTGCAGAGAGTGGCGTTCAAGGGACTCAATGAACTGAGGAATCCTCAATATTTCAAGTAATTTGTCAAGCAAAAGAAATCATATTATTTGCTGCTACACCTTTGCGAGTGGAAAATATAGTTACTCTGTAAACTGCAATCAATGCTATTAATTGAGCTGTAATTTTTTTGTAAAAAGTTTAAAGAGCTAATAACAATGTCTTAGTACACAAAAAACACAAGTGATAAATTATAAACAACAATCAATACATCATTAAATCTAAATAGAGTCATACAATCATAGCGTAGGCACATTAATGAATATGCCTGCAAACATTTTAAATTAAGTTATTTATTGTTATTTCATTATTGAATTAAGCTCTCAATCTAGAGTTAAACAGTAGTGAAAATGTAACAGGCCACATATGACCAACAATATTCAAAAACTACCCAAGAAAACCAAACTGTAAAACTTCATAAACAAAAAACAGTCATTTGATGTTTACTGATAATTAAGAAGCTCATTAACAATGGGATCTCTCAGTGTACAGCCTTGGATGTGCATACACTGTTTGGATATTCATGCTAGACATTTTTAGTAGTATTATTATCATCATTATTATTGATTTTTCAGGCATTCAGTTGGAGCACAAAAGCTGAGCAGTCCTCAGTAAACCAAGGCTGAAGTTAAACAGGCCTGAATGAAACGTGGCAACATAAACGCAAAATGAACTACGTGTATGAATTAATAAATAAACAACAACACGAATAAAGGTCGATAAACGTTAATTGTGGATCATTTAAAGGCAGTAGTTGAGGGTTTGTTTGTTTTTTTTAACCTGTAACTACCACGTCATTGAGTTTCAGCTAACATGCAGCTAACAGTTAGCTAAAGATACATAAAAATAACCACCAACATCATCATCAAGCTGCTTGGGTCTGCTGCTTTGTGTTCTATGCTTAACCCGCTCTGAGCACCGTTAACCTTTCCACCACCTCGTGAGTCACCAGTAAAACAAAACCACATATCAATGGCTTCCTTACAATAACAACAACACAGCGGTGTCATTCAAAGAATCTGGAGCATAAAAGCTGGTGCACTAAACGCATTTCAGGCGGGCCGGCTCTCACACAGCTTCCCCTGCGACTCAAGAGACAACACGCTCACAATCCAGGCGGGCTGCTCGCTTCTTTTTGTCTATACCCGTGACAAAATATATAACCGGGGGGGGGGAGGTAAGGAAGCTAACCCGAGCTAACATAAAGCGCGCTAGCTTGCATACAAAGTCATATGGTTCTGATTCATACATGTAGGCGACGTGTGAGTCAAAAAGGCCCCTCGCACACTCGCAGAAATGCAAACCGAAACAAATGTATGGTGGAAAGCGAGAGTGGAGAGGTTAACGATTGATAACTCGACTGACCTTTGAAGACAGTCCCCGGCTCTGTGCAGCACAGGCGAACTTTGCGACGACCCGGAAGGAGTGAGGAGAAGCGGCCGGCACAGAGACGTGATTGGACCACGGGAAATGCGTCAGAGGATATCAGGCGGCGCATGTTGCGCTGTTACTGTCAGTGCCGTTTCTCTGTCTTGTCAACGTTTCCTTTTATGCTTTATGATAACTTTTCCACATATTATATGTCATCAGATTTACAGCCTTAAATCAGACGAAAAGTTATGGTGAAGCCTTTCCATGTGCTGGAAAAGACTAATGAGCACATTTCTGTAATGTACCTGAAAAATGCATAAAAAAACGTTGAAGGTGCAACTCTGCATGGCCCCACTGAGGCGCGCTCTACTACAGTTTACTAAATATGAGGCTCCGCTTGGTTCATAGAGTTTACTGTACAGTTTTTGTGTTGCTATTCGCATTTGCTTTCATTTCGTGGATAAAGCAGCCCGCAGCCAATACTCTCATTCTTTTTGTTCCTGCACAGAGGAATTCTTGGTCTCCCCAAAGTAGCACTGAGCCAAAGAAATAGGCTATTGCCAGCTGTGTTTCATTAATGCATGCTCAGTGCTGTGAAAAAGTATATACCCCTTCCTTTCTGCAAATAAAAAGCAGGAAGAGGTCGGATATTTTTTCAAAGCACTGAAAAATGCAATGTATGAGGACCCACATGTGCTTATATTTCAGGTTACCCCAGAAAGATTCATTCTGAGCTATGAGAAGCCCCATCTACATTTGGAGTAAACATTACAAAATTCACTTTTGCATGGGTCTACAGATGCTTACTTGGGGACCTGGATTAAAAAAAATATACTTAGGGCCAACTTTCAGGGCTGAGACTTGCATTGAGGTTGATTTAATTGTGTGCGATTCATGTGCATTAATTTATGCACATGTAACAGTCTCACATAGTCACAAAGTCAGCTGTGCACTTTGCATACTTGGCATGCCCACTGTTAATAACTAGGATGTCCTTGCTTTAAGGTGACCCTCTCTGTGGCTCTACTAGGCATCATATAAGCAAAACAAAAAATTCATGATGTCACAAAGGTAGACACAGAGGTCCAATTCATAGGATTTGGTCAATATTAGTGAGGGGCTTTTTTAAGGTGTTTACCTTGAGTTGTTTATCTTTTCAGTAAACCTAGCTGACAATGTTTTTCACAATCCAGACTCCAAAATACTCTTCTATTCAGATTAGAACAAGTTTTTTGTGGTCACCAGAAGGTTGGGGGTCCCTGGAGTTTTTTTGTTCATCGTGGCAGGTCAGTTATCTCAATTTACTATGCATACAAATATATTTGTACAAATTTAAATCTTTTGTCTGTGTTTATGATTTGGAGACTGATGTTATACGTGTCCTCCCCCTTGTGATGTCATCATGTGCGACCTCATACTGACCTGAGGCTGTTGTGCATTTGATTATGTTAGCATGTCATTGTAATCTTACATATAAAACACTAAACTCAACACCTGGGCTTCATTTGGTATGTTGGAGACTGCACAGCTGTATGAAATTCAGCGTTCTCGTGCAAAGTGTAATATGAATGGTGCTGTGAAGTCAGCGGAAGGAGGCTTTCACTCTGTTATTCTTGGTCTTAACCCAAAGATCTCTCATCATGGTAAATGTAAGCTGGTACACTGTCTGAAATGAAATCTAACATCATGATTGTCTCTTAAATGATGTATTTGCTATGAAAAATCACATTGTTGTGCTAACGGGGAGGTGAATTCTTACTGTTTTTACCTTTTAACTGTGTATCATTATTACAAAAACTGATACACGACCTGTTTTGACACTTAAACAACAAGATAGCAGCTTCTTTATGTGTCTTTGTTTATGCTATTCTTAGCTTCTTTTCTCTCACATTCATTCACTTAAAGCACAGCACATGTAAACAGAACAAATCCTCTATTTCTCATACACAGTGATCATCTGGTTCTCTTTATCAGGACCACAGAGCGGGATGCATTGTGGCTGCACCTGGTTCTCATTGTATTTCATTTCACCCTACAGACAGCTCTTCTAATTGCACTGACAGCCTGCATTCTTCCATTGTCTTTATTTTGTCCCTATTCTCACTAAATTCCATTTTTGAGGCAAAGAAACTTGTGCAAGAATATTTAAAAAGTCATAACTCTTCAAAGCATGTGTTTTTCAGTCCATCTGACAAAAAATTCTGAAAATTCTACCTGTTGCACTTCCTCGCTATGTGCAGTAGATCCACTAATGATTTGTTACAAATGAAATTACATATAAAATACTAACAATGTGCAGTTTTCATACTTATGTGGATACTTTATTTATATAGTATAAAAAATTGCATTTGATTTATCGTGCAAAACATGAAATATTTGCTTGTTTTATAGAATAAGGGCAATAATTCTAGAGTAAGCCATTTATAGTCACTTTTATTAGGGAAACCTGTTCAACCTCTTTTAATGCAAATATCTAATCAGCCAGTCACATCACATGGTTATCACTGTATTTAGGCAACAGAAGACTGGAAAGACTACCTGTTCTGATGAGGCTCCATTTCTACTGGAACATTCATATGGTAGGATCTGAATCTGGCATAAACAGCCTGAAAAGCATGGATCCACCCTGTCAGTTTAAGCTGTTGGCCATGTAATAGCATGCCAGTCATGTCAATGTGGACCAAAAAAACTCCAACGCCTTGTTGAATCTACACCACAAAGAATTAAAAGGTGTTCAACCCAGTAGTAGCAATGTTTACTTAATAAAAACTGCCCAGTAAGTGAACATAACAATAATTACTAAGATCACTACTAAGAATGCTCTAAATATTCTGCAAAACAGAATTTCTGTCACCATTTCAGTGATTATGTTTGCATTTGAAGAGATCTGGGGGTTTATAGGTTCAAATTGCAGCTATTTCAAGTCAGATTTGTAGGTTTTAATGAGAGGAAGGTGGTTGTAAGCTATCTAGCTTTGTTGTTTTTAAGCTTTGTGAGGTTGGAGAAAGATGAGTGCTTTTACCTGACAGAAGGCTCTTGCCCTGTTAGGACATTTGTCTCAGATTGACAATGTTGAACTGGTGTGACCTTTTCTAGACATCGGCATCTGCAGTGTGGTCTTGGTTATTTATGGTAATTGCCATTTCCCACCACTAAAAAGCTTTGACTCTCCTGAACAAATGGCTTTGGTCTGAACTGCCTGAACTTCCCAAAGTTCATGACCTTCACTGTCTTTGCCCTTTTCCTGGGAAAACCCCATCTCTCACAAATCATGTGTGCGGTAACAAAGTTTGTGATTAAAGTTCATCCTTTTGTCTGACAGATAGTGACATATGTGTAAATCAAACATGCTGAATACAATGAAATTTCATCTGGTGAAGAGATTCAAACCAAAGACAATGTGTGGCGCCAATTATGCAACAATGACTATTTTTTGTGGGGTGTGTGTGTAATAGTATGGTAGTGTGTGGGACAGAGAGGGAGAGAGAGTTTTCTGGGAGAAAATGCTTTGAAGTTGCAGAAAATTCCAGGAGTTTCCTGTTAAAGGGTCCGGGGTTTAATTCGATCCAGCAGTGTGTGTCTGTGTGTAAGGAGAGGAGTGTCTCTCGAGTCAGTTTCTCTGCTGCAGAGAGACGTTAACACCACGATAGTCTTTGCTTTTCCCTTTCCTTTACAGATTCCAGGTTGGATCCACCTGTTTTTCACCATAAAGCCTTCAGCGGAGCGTTGAACTGGGATTCAGGCTATTGTTTTATTAACTGGATACTTTTTTCCCCCTTTTTTAAAATAACTGCACATCACTTCTAAACAAGCGGTGGTGAAAGCAACACTGCACATATGTATTTTTACTTCAGATGAGGATTTATGAGCTGCTAAGCAGTTCCAGCTGATCGCCAGACCAATTTATTTGCAACATCAGTGAGGATGTCTCAGTTTTTTACCTCACACTATCTGTTGCTGATTGCAGCTTTGTGGAGCCTCAACAACCTGGGTTTGCTGGCTGCATGGCAGGGCTTCGGTGACGGTAAGCCAAAGGAACTGTTGGACCCAAATGTACGAGACTGGGGAGACTACTCAGACCTTCCTCCTGGAATTGAACATGGATTAGGGCTGGAAGAAAGCAGAGAAGATGGATATAACAGAAAAGTTGGAGAGTCATCATCAAGCTTGGCTCCAGAGATGGATTTCCTGGCTGACTTTGCAGGTAAGAGGAATTAATTGACCAGCAGATGTTCCTGTTCTTATGTCCCTACAGTCACCGATTTTCCCTTGCAGGTAAAAAGCGTCTGTGGGTGATAACAGCTCCATCCCACAGTGACCAATATCTTCGTATGATGGAGAAACAGCTAGAAGAAATGGAGCAAGTACTTCTCTGCAATTTATTCTGATACATACACATTATTTACTCTTTTTTCAGATTTAAAAAAAATTAAAACTAGCTGCTTATCCATCAATTTTTACTTGTTTTATTTGATTGTTTCTTTCTCTGCCTTACTCAGAAAGGCCTGAACTGCCATTTAGCAGAAAGAGATACGTACATTGTAACTATCATTCAGAATGCTATGATGGAGGGACGGATCCAGAAAACAACTTTTCAAGGAGATGCCACAGTCGAGAACCTGGACCCCGACACGGTTACCAAACTGCTGCACTACCTGGAGCTTACCAGCCAAGTAACCAGTGTGCCATAAACTGTGTGATTCATTTCAAACTCTTGGCAACATATAAAAAAGTTATTGCCTTTTTAATTCTTTTTTAAACTGAAATGCTTCTTGGTGGTTTACTAGTTGATGTGTTTCTGATTTGTGTTGAACACCAATCATGTCAGGAGCAAAAGTTCACCATGCTGGTTATAAAGAAGAACCTACGGGTCAGCGAGCGCTTCCCTTATCCGGTGCGTGTCGAGGCCGTTTTGGAGGTCATCGATCAGTTCCCCATGAGGAAGCTGGAGAAGATGACCAGAAAAGGATCTCACCTCAGGTTTCACTACCTTACTTTTATTTTTATGTGATGACTAATTTTAAAGGTCCTATATATGATGATCATGCTTCCTTTTCAGCTGTACACCGTGAAATGTTTGCCCTGTTTAGCATCAATAATTCATTTTCTTCCACTTACACAGTTCAGGCTCATAGAGGTCTGGAGCCTATCCCAGCGGTCATGGAGTGACAGCCAGGATGTACCCTGGACATGTTGCCAGTATATTGCAGGGCTAGCAGAGAGAGTCAGACAACAATTTACTCTGACATGCACATCTATGGTCAAGTCAACATCACAAATTAAATTAATGTAATATTTCTGAGCTTTGAGAGGAACGTGTCAGAAACTTTGCCAAACAGTCCTAGACAGGCTCCTGCAGTGAATTCAGAAACAATAAGTACAGAAGAGTCACAAAATGTGCAAGGATATTTGTACCCAGTGCAAAACAATTATATACAAGAGTTTCAGAGATCTTTAGACCATTATATGGCGTACGCACACAAATAAGACTAGCAGTTACAGAGACTGAGTAACGGTTGTCCTCCTTCCACCTGGAGGCTGCTGAGTAGTTGATGCAGGTAAAGAAAAGTCTCATTAGTTTATCCGGTCACTTAAGTGTATGACCGCCTTGCATTCACCGTCTGATGATGAAATTGACGTTACTCAGATCAGAGTAGTCTCTAGCAGACTCAAGAACACAGAAACTATAACTCACCTATAAGCAGTTGGGCACTAGCTTAAGTCAAACTCACTTCTGAGAGACTGAATTAACTACCAATGGGAAAGAAGGATACTATGGACTAATAAGGTTGGAAAATATGCAAGACTAATCTACACAACCAGAATATTGAATATCAAATGCAGCAACTGACAAAGCGATGGGGAACAAGTGAAGCGATTCATTGGTGAACAGGACGTTATTCCATGGGCAGTATCTGCTCACCAGACTTCCTGCTAAACAACTCCCCCTCATTTTATTTTATTGTATTTTTTTTTTTTTACAATGGCTGACACTTACGTTCATCAGTTTTAAAAAAAAAAGATGATTAAAAACAGATAAAGATTTCATAGTTTTCCAAGTGAACACACATGTGAATTTTTGGTTTTCTATGCCATGTTTTAGATGTAAAACCACCAAAAAGAAGATTGTGAAAAAAAGAAAAAAGATGACACTTAGTCCTCAGAGGAGAGGAAATGTGACTTCTGTGGTGCCATTACAAAGAAGACCACCTTTGGACAAAAAAGCTGCTCTGAGGAGTAAGATCCAGGATATACTGAGTGGTCGGTCGAGGTTTGTAATTCGTAAGCCGTCTACAATGAGAAAGCCTTCGAGCAACAATGATCCCATCAATTCTAAAGTACAGGAGAAAACAAGGGTGAGCAGTCTTCCATCTGTTTCAAGGAGCAATGAGGAAGTAAAGAAAAACAGGTAATGTCTTTTTAAGTTTGTATGTTTTGTTAGACTTTGAAACAGAGTGAAGAGTATGCCTTTGAATGTTTTGATTTGTGTTCACATCTGGTATTTCTTGCCTCCTCTTCTGCTTACAGCACATAAATACTGTTTTTAGTGCTGGATGGACATCAAAGTGACTTTTTTATATATTGTATTGCAGCACTCATCCATCTGTGGAAGAAGGAAAGAAAAGAAATGTAGAGAAAAATAATGGAAATAAAACTGGTCAGAGTGGAAAGGGGAACAAAAAGGAAAAACAGAGGTCTAAGAAAATAGGCAAAGGGAAAAAAGGAAAGAAAAGAAAAGGAAGGGGGAAAAAGTCCAATAGAGAGGCAAGTGAGAAGGATAAAACAGCACTGAAGGAGTTTTTGGACAGTTTAAAGGGGACAAGAAGGTTGATGGTAAGACCTTTTGTCTAATCGTTGCACTTCTCTTTGCCTCCAGATTGTTAATGAATTTAAATCATGTGTTTTCACGGCTGTACCTGAACCAATTTTCATGTTTTTGTTTTGCCTCATACAAGGTGATCTCAACACCCAACAGAGAGGCAACACTGTATATCCAGCAGACTGAGGAGAATGAGAAGTATCGCTGTGAACTCGCTATGAGGAAGATCACAGTGGCAACCATTACTGGACAGGGAAGTGATGGCACACTTATAATTCAGCACTACCACCTAGGTAGGAAAGGTTTTTACCTTTTGTTGCCAGTTATGTATTTGCATTTCAACATTTGTTTAGGTTCTCTTCATGAATGCTTTTAAAACTACAAATCCTCTCAGGGTTCACTGAACCAACACGTATTTGGTTTTGTTTTGTTTTTTACTAACATGCAACCAAAGGCAAATATAGTGCTTCCTAGAAACTGAACAGTAACAAAATTGTCCGTGGGTGTTGACCTATTGCCAGCTATTTTAGCATGCTAACAATAGCTAACGGTAAAATACACAGACTGTTAATAAGCCTTAAGGTTGTTAGTAAGGAGATAGCCATCTTGGTATACGCCTTATGCGTGTACAGACATGGATTATTAATAAATTAATTTTAACCTTTGGTCTGAAGTCTGTTTTTAGACACACTAACCCTGCGCATGAATGTCATCGTCATTCTGATATTTCAGTTTTTTGTTTTTTTGTTTTCAGTTATTGAGGGTGACAGTTTGGGTCTTCTTCCACATAGTGATAACACATCTGAATGGCACATACTTACAGTCATTTAAGTTAATTATCTTGGAATCTGCAGTTGTTTAGAAATGGCTTCAAAAGGTTTTAATTTAAGTCTCCTATTGTCTTTCTTTAATCTTGACTGAGTTCGTTGGACTTTCTCATTGTTCTGAATATTGGTCAATCCAATTAGTGGCATCAAACAAATTCTTTTTATTCTGGAAAAGAGAAACTACTAGTTGTAGTCAATCAAGAACCTAATAGGTCTTGGCCTTGTCAAGTTAAGACAATGTAGAACCTTCAGCACCAGTTACGCTGAAAAGCCCTCAACTGCCATGACATTCATGGCCATGATGAATGTATGTAAACTTTTGAACACAATTGTTTGTGGACTTGTTTTTGAAGAACTGTTGTTTCGAGCCTTCGATTAATATTTTAGCCTAACTCCCATATGTCACCATATTGGTACATCATTTATTAATAACATATGGTTGAAGGTAAAGTAAGGCAGTTCAACTTCAGAGGGACATAAATTATCCCTCAGTCACATAGGCCTAGAGACGTGGCATAGCAACCTCCCGTCCTCCGGGAAAAATGTGTATTCCATGATTGGGTCGAGAGTGGTTGCTAGAAGTTGTACAGAAGGCGCTGAAACTAAAACCTCCTTGTGATCACTGTGGTTGGTAGTAGAGTTGCTGCAATGACAACATCTTCAATGCAAACTGTTATCAACCAAAGAAATCATAAGGAGTTTTGGTGCAGCACCATATTCCTCTTTGTCACCAACATCACCAAGCGATTGCAACCACTTGCCAACCAGTCAGGGAATATATATTTTCCCCAGGAAAAATATATATGCCAGAGGGTCACCGTCAATCTATAGACCTGCAGGACTGAATATTTAAACATGCATTAAGTGATTAGAGAATGCACATTTTTATCTGGAGGCTGATCTGTAGACCTGTGTGAGTGGGCGCCTTACTGAACCAAATTTAATGCTAGCCTAATCCAGTCAATGTGCGTTGAGACATTTAACTCAAAACTACAAAGTTCAGCCTCAGTATGATGCTGAATACAAAATCAAGAGCACAACAAAGTCAGTGGAATTCATCATCAGGGAACTAACCCATACAATACACAGTTCCCATCAGCCATAAAAAAGCAGATAGTATCTAATAAAGCATATAGCAATAGACAATAATAAAGTGAAGTGGTTTAGTCAGAATAACATAAACAGCTCAGGTTTACTGCTAAGCAAAATGTAATAGTTCTCTGAGCTTGTGTACCAGGAAGTAACAGTTTAATTTTGCACTGCGGAATGTAGTAAATGTTTAGTTTAACCTTTACACTGTGATACTTCAGTAGTTACATTTTAACAGTTAACACAGTAGTCCCTTTCCACAAGAGGACTTGGTGAATATACACAGCCAAACAAAAGCCCTGTGTACTTACTGTCTTCAGGTTCACACATCGTTCAGAGACACTGATTTGGGATATAGTGGTTATAATTACTGTTTTTGTTGCATGCACTGTAATGTGTACTTGGTATTTTCTCTAACATCTGTGTGTGCACACATTGATTTATATCCTTTGTATGTGTGTTCTCCAGATTCAGAGCCTCCACTCAGTGGCCAAGCAGAGCACTTCTTGGATTTAGGGGCCATCTCTCTGCTGAGGGCAGAGCTCGGCCTGTCGTCGCCCGACCTCTTTTCAATGACTGTCACAGATTATGACATCAAGGCCAGTGTAAGAAAATCTCACCTGAGCTTTCCAAGTTTGGCCTTTTCTTGCTTATTTGGCTTTCTGATAGCAGATAAGTTTAGCGATTAAAAGGACAACACACTCATATTTCAAAACCATTGCAATATTTGAACAATATTTGAAAGTAACCCATCGAGGAACCCATTATTTAACCAGGCAAAGATGGGACTTTGATGTTCATAGCAACAAATATTTCTGGCACAACTTCACCTACTTCCAGGGTGCATGGAGAAGACAAAGTTCTGATGACTCCAGCAACACTTAAAGTAATCGGGAACAACTTTATTATGTGACCAAGTGTTGGTCACTTAATAACTTTGACATTCACCAAAAAAGAAAAAAAATTGTAAATAATACAGTTGTATCGCAATACATTTTCCTTGTTGTTTAGTTGCTTATGTATGCCCATAAAGACTAAAGATCTAATCCCTCACCTGCTCTTATCCTTCCCCCCCAGAGAGTCTTTGAGGCTCCACCATCAAGCCAGGCTTTGTTTGACTACATTGACAACTTTCCCTCGAGGAACCGAGAAAAAGAGAAGGAAAGAAAGAATCCACCAGCATGCTCTAAAGACATGGGACAGCCTGTAGTAGAAAACCCACTGCTCAGGTAATATAATTAATGTTTTTATTGCAGTGAGCACCATCCACTAAGAACAAAACAAGCTCAAAATAAATTTGAAGATTGCTGTAAACAGGGTCAGCATATTTTAATCTCTCCGTCACCTTAAATTATCAACAGTGAAAAAACCCATGTGGTTAATGCGACCTTTTTTTAGTGGAGCGTGGATCTCTGAAGCTTTCACAGTCCAATCTCCTATCTTTATCTTAAATTGTGTAATTATTCTTCATGTTCGTCTTTATTGATTCCTGTGTAAGTTTATGTTTGTTTCTATTTTATTAACACAAATCATGATATAAAGTGTAGCATAATTCAAATTTGAAAACTGAGTAAAAGTATGATTGAATCTATGGTCTTCCATTTTATAGAAGGTGGTCTAATGACTGAATGAAACTGACAGGTATCCAAGTTTAAATCGATATTTTTCATTTCTAGGTTCATTTCTAAAAGGAGACTGCTGCTCATCTCTGCTCCCTCTGAGGATGACTATTTGTTTCAGCAGCAGCTCTCTGCTGTCAGAGGACAGGAATGTCCCCTGGGTACGTGTTTTAAAAGACCCGCGGTAACAAGGAAGTGTTACAAGGAAGCCAGAAGTCAGACATGGGTAGATTTGTCATGGTTGTGAAATTCGGACCTGAAAAAGCATACCATTAAACAAAACTGTACAGATCATGACAGAATCAAACAATGAATATTATAATATGAATATTAGTGTATTAAAAATGTTATGCATTTATAAAATTGTGCGGAGCAAGAGCCATATTATTTGAAATATATAACCATAGCTAGACAGGCACTTAGCTAAATAGGTTCATCGACACAAAATCATTTCTTTGTCTTTATAAAAAAGGATCGTTTTGATTATCTGTGCTGAATGTGTCCCTTTTAATGAGTCTAAATGTACCTTCTCTTGTGTTTTTCTCAGGTATTCGTCACTTTGCCATGCTAAAGCTGATAGGAACAGAAGAAAAAGCATCAGGAACTGTTGAGTTATTTCCCTTAAATGGTACGTCATGGTAATGTGGGGCATTCCAGGTGTATGAGACGTAATGGAGCATATACGTTTGAAATCATTAGTAATATTGTATATTTTAAGGTAGGTAGTTTAATAAACATTTTGGTTTAAGAGCAGATTCTTTGTTAAAAAAAAAAAAGAAAAAAGATTGATGTGGCTTGCATGATCTCACAGGTTTTGTGGACTGCAAAAGGCTACATCTGTCAACCAAAGAAAGCCTGTAGCTGAGGAAGACACACTCAGTATTTATATTCTGTCATGCTGTCACTACTGCTAACCTTTTGCCACATGTAGATATGTGGTTTGGCCTGCACAGAGATGGAGATGCAGTTGGCAGGTGTAGTCTACATCAGTGGTAGGGAACTCTAGGCCTGAAGTGCCATTGTCCTGCAGGTTTTAGATATCACCCTGGGTCAACACACTTGAATCAAATGATTGGTTAGTTACCAGGCCTCTGGAGAACTTCAAGCCATGTTAAGGAAGAAATTTTAATCAGCTGTGTTGGATCAAGGACACATCTAAAACCTGCAGAACACCGGCCCTTGATGCCTGGAGTTCCCACTTCATTATAGCAAAGAGATCTATACAGCTGACCAAAAATGATCCCAATGGATAAATAGCAATACATGCTGCACAAAAACAAAAACGCGCTTTTGATTAATTTTTTGACTCCTTTTTGTATGTTTCCTTTAAAAATGCAAAAATAAAATCAATGTCAGCACAGATGACACAAAGGGGAAATGTAGCTGCAGAGCACGAAAAAGTTTCTGTTCCAGATAGTAAAAGTTTATTTTTGCTGTAAAGTCGAGCATTTCAACATAGAAGTATATGGGACTCTCTCCCTTTTGGAGCCTAGAGGAAATGCTTTTGAAAGTTTTGTTTTGACTGTAGTTTTAAGGTTGAGCTGTCATAATATTTTATCTAATCTGAACGTATCTGGGTTATCCTAGTTTTCGTTTCTTTCGCTTTTCACTGTTTTGTGTAATTTAAATGACTTCCATTCTGTCATCCTTCCCCCAGGTCGCAGTCAGACTGAGGTTGAGTCATTGACGCCTGACTTGGTCAACAATATGAGGGAACAGCTAAAGATCGATAAGGACTATTTCAGCATGGTGGTTGTGGGGAAGGATGGTGACCCCAAAACATGGTTTCCATCACCTATGTGGTCCCTGGATAACATCTACGACCTGGTGGACTCTATGGAGCTCCGCCTCCAGGAGGCGAAGCTGCAGAAGAGGCTGGGGATTCACTGCCAGGAGGACAAAGGAAGAGGAGGCAATGAGCAGGAACACTCCCACGGATACAATGAAGAGAGGGCAGAGATGATGCACTTCTACAGCCAATCCGAGGAATAATGACAAAAAAAGAGGAAGAAGCGATTATCTACCTAAATTTTTTAATATGAAACAAAAAGTATCAACATGTGGATTTGACTTGAGCCAATGAGACCTCAAAACTGGACTCATAAGAATCGATAAAGTCGATGTATAGATGATGATCTGCTGGATCATACAATAATAAGCTGGATATTTTACAAGAAATAAATACATTTGAAAAGATAAGCAGACAACATTGGCGTGGTCTTATTCAAGCATTTCAACTGCCCTTTAAAAAAGCAATTTTCTCTTTGACTTCATATGTAAAAAGGGAAGAAAGTAATTTCAAGACAGAGCAGACAGTGCTTTTTACTAATATGTCTGTCTAGACCTTTCAAACACATCCACTGTGCAAGTACAAAAAAGGAAAGGTTCTCTACTGAAATATGCTGATACTAAAACGAACAAAGTATTGAAATAGAAGAGAAGTTCTTTTATTTAAGCCATGACTTTTTAAAGAGCCGCATAAACCTCGTGGTTAGTAATACAGATGTTAACAAAAGTTTTACATGAGTTCTTCACTTGCCTGCATGGACTGATTTCTTGAATTCAGAAGTCCTAACACTGAAAGTTTAACATCGAGTTGTGACCAGAACATGATATGACTCATTCATCCAAATACTAACAAACCGGGATCCAGCAAGGGGAATAGCAAATGTTTACAATGAAACTCATGTCAGATATATCCTGAAGCAATGTTTAGTAAAATCAACACAAGAAGAAGATATGCAGGCTTAGCTCAGAGCAAATGCAAGTGTCCAAAATAGCAAACACCTCACATGCAATAATATGGCTCTGCAATATTGACTCTGCAAGTGCAAAAAGAGTGAATTAAACCTTTAACATAGAGGTTATACATCACAAAAGAAAATAGAAAAGAAAGTAAAAGCATTTTTACTTTAAAAATGAGGGTTGATGCTAAAGGTAGTCCCACATAATATAACAGATGTGAAGAATAGTTGTAACATAACTATGATGTGTAACAGAAAGTGAATGTAGAATAAGTTGAACAATAAATCTAATCAAAACATGGTACAATATAACAAAGCAAAAAAAAGTGAAAAGAAAAACACATCCATCACACAACTGGCTCTAAATTCAGCTCTGGCCTTCACCTCAAAATGTGAATTATAAGTAAGAAGAAGAAGAATGAAGGTTGAAGTAAGACAGAAAGTCACTTTAAACTGTCTCTGTGTCAAATTTGCATGCTGACATAATGTGCCTCACAAATTCCAAGGAAAAGGAAGCCAGGTCGATTAGAGACCTTGGAGAGAAATCCAAATAGTCCCTTTGAGCTTCCACTGACAGTGGCGTAACAGACTTTTACCAGGAGTGACCCCTCCTGACCCCACTGACCACCAACCGGACCGGTTGGTGCGAAAACAAACAACAGACAAACACAGCAGGTTGGTCAGGCCTGTAACCACAAATACAGAGAATGTCAAACACAATGGAGGAAGGGGGACAGATAAGAAAAGGAACAAGCAAATTACAAAACATGAAAGGATGCAACAAGATATGCGTAGCCATCATTAAAAATACTGTCTGTCCAGATTTTACAGCTTGTTCTGATTCCGGGTACAAATTCTATGTTGCATGAATTTGTTTTAATTGTTACTACAAAATAAGATAGAAAATGCCATACTGGTGTCCACTAGGGGGCTGCTTAGCTCTCTTTAGGGTTAATGAACCTCAACTGGTGGAGTTACTCAACTTTCACATAGAAAGCCTGTGTTGACACTTGTATTTTCTGCTCTTTATACAGAGTGTGTTCTCAGTTCTAAATTGAGCTTATTAGCTGTTAGCATGCTGAAACTGAAACTTCTCTACAAATTTTACTTATCACTACATCTTCTCATTAAATTTCGGTCCACCCAGCTGTAGCTGTCGCCTGCAGTTACATATGAGACACTGGATATGCAGAGTAATAACCTAGCTAATAAAGACTGGCAAAAAAAGAAGAATGCTAATGCTGAAGGCAGACAATTCATGAAGTGGCAGACTACATAAATTACTTCTTCACCCTTGTCATGGTTGGCTGTGTGGCAGGCAAGCCACACCAGTTTGGTGTGGTGGACCCAAAATTGCAGGACTCTTGGAGATGGGAATAAACTGAAAACACAGCTTTATTGCTGGAGGAATGATTCACGAAATAAAACTTACAAAAACAAAACTCTAAACCGAGGTGCTGGAGGACAGGTCATTACAAACACACAGCAAGTTGAGGGTACAATGCGACACTGACACAGAGAAACACAGGGCTTAAATACACAGGTGGCAGCAATCAAGGGATGAGAGACAGGAGGGGAACACACCGGGGAGAAATCACAGCTGACGAGACAGGGGAAACGTAACCAGAGCACACTCACATACGACACAGACCTTCACAATAAAACAGGAAACTCAGACACATGGAACCAGACAAGACATTGAACTAAACAGACAGATTCACAAACAGACGGGGTGACACCATAGACAGACAGAGATACAGACGCAGACTCAGAGGCAGACCGAATATAACACGTAGAACTCAAACAATAATAATAATCATGATAATAAATTGGAAAATGATAATAATAAACTTAAAGCGCTGGGTCACCGACCCAGGTCCATGACAACCCTTGTGCATTTCCTACAAGATTATTTGTAATCATCATTGCCATTTTTGATCTACACACCCACAACAAAACTTAAGCCATGAAGCGTTAACAGAGGTTTTCTAAATGAAGCCTACTATAAGTATTCTTTTAGTGAAGCTGTAAAGCTCACTTTCTCACAACAGAAAAACTGTTTTTTGCAATTCTTGAATCCTAACATGCAGCCAATTTTCATGTCAGAAGGCTGAATAGTGCATGTAAATAACACCATTTTCTTCCATAAAACCACTGACTTATCATTTGAAAACATGATAAGATAAACCTAAAGTGTTCTCACATACTTAAAGATAAGTGTGTGAGAACACAATTGCATAAAGTACACGAGGCCATGTGATAAATTCAATATATAAGCTTGGCCCTTTATGTGATTGTTTGCCCCTCTGTGAAATGAACTGTGGCACCTCTGCTTTAGCTCAAAGCACTTCTAAGGCTTCAAAGAGCCACTAGCATGGACGTACACTGGTCTTATACGCTTGTCTTGTCTTTGCGCCGCTCATATGACCACAATGTTTCCTGTGCTGTCTTCTAATGTTGTTCATTGGCTATGGCTTGTTGTCTTCCCGCACTGCTGACCAAAAACCTTTTCATCATACAAGCTATAACACCACTTTAACACAGTTGCTACGAAACAGTTTTGACTGTGGCTGTTTTGTTTTGTTTTTTCATTTTGACCTGCCTCTGACTGAGTGAACATCATTTGTTAAGGACAGTGGGAAACTGCAGGGAATTTGCCAGGGATAGGCAAATCAATGAGATCAAAACACGGAGATAACAGGAGTTGTGACACCCACAGTCACACAAAACACACATACTACTAAGAGAGGAAGTAGTCAGTTGTAGACAGATGCTTATGTCACTGAAAGAACAGGAGTATACATCCCCCCCTCAGACATACATGCTCAATGCTCAGCCACACTCTTTGTCATTCACTATCAACACTCACTATCTCAGTGCCTTTCTCTCTGTGACAGAAACAGAAACTCGCACAGAGGCACTGAACAAACACTCTCCTTTATCCACCAGCCAGTCGTTGACCAGCTCTCTGCCTGGGAAAGTCTTCCTCAAGATGGTGAGTAAAACTTAAGACACTTAAATAATTAATCATCACATTTTAAATGATTGAAATACTCTAAGTGGGCACTGTGGGTTTAACAGAAGGAACTTGCTCTTGAAACTGCAGAATGGTTGTTATGTGTGTTATAGACGGCTTATCGTGACAGGATAGCATGAGCTTTTGTATCTTTTAGAAGTCAGCCATACTTGATTATTATTACAAACTGGTACATTTTAATTTGCTTGAGCGAGTTAATGTGTACACACTGACAAAAGCAGAGTTGTCATATTTGTATTCTGAGCAGTCAACATAAGCTTTCATTCATTTCAGTGATCGTTACAGTTAAGTAAAGTAAAATGCTGAATTAAAACCACGTGTTTAAACTCGTTAAAAATAGTTTGATATTTAAAGCATTTTTGTCCCAATTTTCTTTTCACGTACTGTGTAAAAAATGAAAAGTTCAACCTCACAGTTGGGGTTGGTGGTTCTGGGTTTTGTGTCAGTTCGATTAAGCAAGGCACCTTTGCTCTGCACTTTTCATCACACTGTAAATAGAAATCGTGGTTCCTCTTCCTCTGTCGTTTCTCAGCTGGTCACTTTTCACAAGGCTTCTGTGAAAGAACAAACATTAAAAGAGAAAATGTGTTTGGAGTAACTGGTTTAGCATCCAAGACTCTTATTTATTATGTTATTTGTGCATTGACCCTGCACCATAACAATGGATTATTTACATATAATTATTTTCATAGCTAGAATTACATTAAACAGCTTTGCATTAAATTTATGGTTCAAACCTTTGAACCATCTCAGACAAGTATATAGGTGCCACACAAACTATGGCAGCTTTGTGTTGAGCTGTAGTGCAATAAATGGCTATCCTATCAAGAGGTGTTTCTGGTATGTGACAAAATTTGCAGGTCCTTTACAAAATTGCAACTGCAGTGCACCCGTATCTCGAGAAGAAGCAACTGCAATAATCCTGTACATAACATATTGGGCAATTTATAGCTTACCGCGGTTAAAAAACAGAAGTATTATGAGGGAACTTTCCTCTTTTTCTTTCTACCGATTTAATATTCAACCGCATTTCAGGCTCAGCGTTAACATATTTAACGCTTGATGTTACTAGCACCACTGCAGTGAAGTTCCACCCACTGTCCCTCTCAGTTTACTGAGAGATAGGCTGTTAAAGAGCATATGCTGACATTTCTCTCTTCAACACTGAAGCCACGTTGTTGACAGTGGATGTGCATTCATTGATAACAGTGAATGCACATTTCAGAATAAAATGTGTCCAAATGTATCAAATAAAACACCATCTACTTCTCCACTGCTGATTCAGTTCTTTAGACAGTGTAGCTTTTAAAGACTCGAAATTCCCTACATGGTCTGGTCCATGGTCACTGGTGGTGACTAAAGTCATCATCTTAAAGACTGAGACTGGTACTTTTTGTCACTCCCTTACTTTCCAGAGAGAGGGTCGCCAGAGTAGATAGATCCATGTACAGTACTGGGGCATTATGTCATCAGTAAAATATACTGGAAGTGTATTTCTCAGACGCTACAGTATGACATGTCTGGAAAGGCTGAAAGAAAAAGCTTCTTCTTTCTAAAAAGAGCAGAGCCGCACAACTTAGGTTACAAAGTTGCATCTGAAAAAAATCACAAGACTCCTGGAACAGTGCCTTTTGGACAGATGAGACCAAAGAGCAAATGTTTGGCAATAATAATACACTGTACCATGCTTGGGGAAAACTAAACAGCATGTTGATACAAGCGGCTCACACTAGCTTTCAAGCTTATTGATGGATGATGCTGATGATTTGGGTTTGCTTTGCAGCCACAGGACATGTGCACCTTGCAGTCACTGAGTCAACCATGAAGTCCTCTGTATACCAAAGTGTTCTAGAATTAAATGTGCAGTTTCAGCTAAATCTTGGTTGAAATTGGGTCACGAAACAGATCAATGATGCCAAGCACAGCAGTAAACCACATATAATGACTAAAATAGAAAAAGAAAAAACAAAAGGTACTGCAATGCTCTAGTCAGAGTCCAGACCTCAACCTCGCTGTGGTGGGACCTTAAGAGAGCTGTGCATCCAAAACCAATACAAATGCAAAAATGCCAACAAATTTCAATGAACAGAAGCAGTGTTTTAAAATTCCTCTATAACGTTGCAACGTAGTACAGAAGAGAACTATTTTTAGTTATTGTTACTAAGGGTGTTTCTACAAGCTACTGAACCATGGGGTGATATTCCTTTTTCACAGGACTGTATGCTGATTATGAAACTCACTGAGCCATCATATGCAATATCACATTATTACAATGAGAAGTCAGTAAGAGAAATCAGCTTCCACTTCACTCTGTGTTTTTGTGTCTAAGTCTCAGCACATAAGTGCACGTTAACACTGTGTGCTAAGTGTTTCTGTTTATAGCGGTGCGCATTTGCACTTTCCATTGCATTGTGTCCCCTTGCTTTTATTGCTCCATAGGAATAGCTGCAGCTGTGTGTCCTCATGCTCTTATCTCTACTTCCTGCTCAAGCCAGCTTCATTAGAATAGGTGTGGCTCCTAGTTGGTCACGAGCCAAATATATGACACTTTGTTAAACTGACGCTGGATGAAAGTGTGGTTAATAATGTACCTCAGGTTAGTAATGCAGCTTATTCCTGCCTCACACTTTTACATACTCACAGACCGACTGTTCCAGTTCACATATTTGAACTCCTCATTCATTCAAAGCCACTCTAAAAACACAGACCATCTAAATTATTTCCAGTGTAAACACCATTTTGCAGCTACCTTGAAACAGGTATATTACAAAGGTCCATGTAATAAATGCTTTTAAACTGGGGCCATTTGAAACTTGTGTTTATGACAGTGACAAACCAGGAAGTTGGTACAGAGTGTGGTTTGAGAGAAGGGGTTTTTTTTAGTCGGAAGTTTTTAGTTATTGTGTGTTTTTTAAAAGATGAAACCTGGAGTGAAGACAATAACTGGGCAGTAGTTGATGTTAAGACTTCCACATTATTGTGTGGGATTGTAAGACAAACATATTAAACATCTGAAGAAAAGAAAAATCACTCAATCCTTCGATTGATTATCTTTTCTTTTATTAATCTTAACCTATAGGATGCTTTTGTTGTACAGACATATGTCACATTTAAAAACACAGGTAGCACATTTACTCTGACATCATGTGAGAGTAGGGATAACTCGCCAGTTTATCACAGGGCAACATAAGAGTGTACCTACAACAACTTTACAACCACCAGTTAGCCAAATATCCATGTCTTTAGACTGTGAAATGATGCTAGAGCACCTGGAGAAAACCTACACAGGCAGAACATGCACATACAAAGCCTGACCACAAGGGTCAGAACTCATACCAGGTATGAGTCAACAATACTAACCACTGCACCACTGCACCATGCTGCCAAATGCAACAGACTCAGAAACAGATGTGTTTTGAATGCTGGCAATTCTCAAGGTAAAATACTGTAAGACAGAAAATAGTCTCTTTTTTTCCAAATATTGCTTAAGAGTGCCAAACATAGAAAAATAATGACATGAGTCATCTGCAGAGTTCCTGTATTACACAATCCTGTAAATGCTGAGAATACTTATAGTCAAGGAACATAAAATCCCTTATTTTCATGACAGAGGATATTTTGTTTTAAACATTAAATCTTTAACAGAGAGACACTAACAAACAGGGTCACTTTTGCAAATCCGTAGCTGCAATCAAGCTGCTGGCCTAACCACTACTACACTTTGAGATGTAGTGTCATTTGAACATGTTTGAACCACAAAGCCTGTGATTAACCTTTTAAGACAAAGCTCTGTGCATTAAGTTTCTATGTGTGCATAGAAAAAAATAGTGTGAGACGGATCTTGGGTAAATTACTGGGGAGAAAAAAAGACCGTTTAATTGAGCAGTGAAAGAGAAACTGAAGAGAAAGCACAAATTCTACTGACTGGACAATGAAAGGAAATGAGAGGAAATGAAACTTTCTGTTCCTATTTGAACTTTCATGGCAGCTCAGTGTGAGCAACTCATTTTTTTAAATTCCCTTTTTGCTCTGTCTGGATTTTATTTTCTGCTGAAGCCATTTATGTTCTAGCAAGCACGGTCTTATTTTCCTTTAGCTTAGATTCTTCTTTAAGTAAACATCTGTTTGATCCTTACTGTGGTGTTGGATTCTTATTAACTCACTTTTTGAACCCCTTATGTCTTTTTTTTCCCTTCAGGACAATAAGTCAGATGTAAAGGCCATCATGGCTCGCTTCCAAGCAGGTGGGGGAAGCACTGACGAGACTTCCTCTGCGCCCCCTGGACGTATCAAACAACCCTTGCACCCGACCCTCTCCTCTGGCCCACCTATACAGAAGAAACCAGTCTTGGAAAGCCTCTCTGGCAGTGCCGTAAATACGCCTCCAAAACCAAGTTTCCTAAAAAACACAGTATCTACTAAAAGTGACACAGAGGTACAAGAGCCAAATAAAGCTAAAGCCTTGGCAAGCAGATTTGCCAACATCCAGGATGATAGCAACATGAACAGCAAACCCTTTACTGTTAATAAACAGCAGACACCCTTGAAATCACCCTTATCACAGGCTCCTGAAGTTAAAAGCCTGGCACAGAAGCCTCCATTCAACAAACCTCCTCTTACCTCCACCGTGTCTGAGTCCAAACCTGCCTTTCCTAAACCTTCACCAGCAATCAGCAACAAGCCCAGCTGGGTTAAAGACGAAAACAATGCAGCACCAAACAGCAGTCCTGCGCCACTTAAATTGCCTGGTGTGCAACAAAAACCGATTGGCGGCATTGTAAAATTACGGCAGCAAGCTGAGGAACAGGCAGGAGGGAACAAAGACAATGTGATCAAACCTTCATCGCTGGCCAACTCTTCTTCTAAGCCCACCTCAAACTTCAGGACTGCTCAGAATCTGTTCAACAAGGAGGAAAAGACTGAGCAGACAGAGAGTGGTGGGACCAGCAAACCTGGCCTTACAGCTACTAACTCCATTCCTCCTCCAAAACCTCCAGCCAGTAAGAAGCCCAGTTTTAAGAAGCCAGTCAAGCCCTCTCCTCTGGCCAGCGGTGGTGTTAACGGAAATGATTCATCAGGCCCAAAGCGTAACCCTCTCCCCAACAGCTTGGCTCTGGGTCCTCCTCCTGCTAAACCTAACCGACCTCCGAAAGTCAACCTGGAGAACATTAAAAGAGGCTCAGAGGCCTCTGACGAGGGTAAGTTGGATTTGTCCGTGTAACCGCAAAGCCACACTATCATTTTGGTCAGTGGCATGCTGACTTTTTGCCATACATACAGCCAAGAGGCGTAACAGTTTGGTTGGATGCTAAATTGTCTGCTGACACTAGCAATCTCGGATAGTACACTCTGGATCTGTACACTGCACAGACGCATATACTTGAAAAGTAGTACTATGCAGGGATAACATAAAAATAAAATACTATAATTTCGCTCAACCAAAACCGTTGCACAGGCAGGCTATTAATATAATTAACCACAAATAACCACAAAGCTGAGAGATTTTGTACTTGTTATAAATAGGCCCCAAAAGACCCCAATGACACACAAGCTATAGATAAGTCCAGGTTATTGACTTGAATTAGCAACACTGAGACCAAATGATGTATCAAGACCCACCTTTAGTTGTGATATGTGGCCCAGCCCTGAGCTAAATGTCATGAGCCATGCTCGATATGAGTTATGGCAAGCATGTACATGATGTGACCCAAATGTTATAACACATCTGACATCTGGCCCATAATTGGTAGACCTGTGGCTGACATGTGGTGTTTGTACTCATCCTGAGTCAACTCCCAAAGAAAAGTAAAGAGATGGGCCACGTTTCAGCCAAAGGTCATTGCCTTTTGGATTGTGGCTTCATCTGGCTCAGGGTGTCAAAAGGAAGGAAGCCACGTAGAAGCCAAATATATATTTTGAGAAAACTTGGCCTGCTTCAATAGAGTGGTGGATCTGAACCAAGACCGTTTGTTGGCCTGTGTGTAAGGGTCTGATAAGGTTATTGAGGCAAGTTATAAACTAATGGAACTTATTGCAGGTCCAAATGACCAAAAGTCCTTTAATCTGACAGTGTAATCAAAAGAAGCACCACGAGCATGTAAAATGTTTGAGATGCTGTTTTTCACAAATATGAACACAAGTGTGCCTTGAAACTTTGGCTTGTTTAGGGTGTCGTGAGCATAAATTGACTGAATTACTGAGTTAGGCGGATAGAAGACAGGTTGCTGACATCCACCTGTATAGCAAGCCACAATAAAGTTGTCACATTCACAAGATTTTGAGGAAACTTAACCTCTGACCCCTGACCCCTGACCTTGAGGCCGAGGTCACTGAGATTTAAACAACTCCTAATAGTTTTAGTAGATACAATTGTATCAATTTGGCACTCCTATGTTGCTTTGTTCTCGAGTTATCGCATTCAGAAACCTGCTGACAGCCTTCCATATTTGTAAAAGTTAAATGTAATCATCTACTGAATCATTCAATTCAGTTTCATTTATATGGTACCACTTATGGTGGCTGTGGCTCAGCAGGTCAAGCAGGTTTTCTACTAAGTTGAAGGTCAGTGGTTTGATCCCTCCTCCAGTCTGCATGACACAGGATCTTAGGGCAAGATACTAAACCTAAATGAAAAGCAGTCTGGTGTTTTCTACACAAGTATGCAGTGGAGGCGTGCTTTCACAGTTTAACGTTGTCCCAGACACGTGTGATCACACCTTCATGAAGCTAAAGTTAACCCAGCACGTTAGCTACTTCCTTTATTCAGAATCGAAGGAGAGTTCAGAATTTTACTTTAAAAAATATACATAGATGTAAATATATTTGTTGTTTATTTTAATTACCTGTTATCACCCATTACTGTAAGATGACAGCAGAAGTGTTGCAAGACTAGAATGTGTACTTTTCAATACAGAACAAGAAACCTTACTATTTGAAAGTAAATAAATACACTTGTACTAGAAAAAAAACGTATTTTATTTGATAGATGAACAGTTCGGTGTTTCTAGTTTAAAGAAATGCTGAATATCCAAAGAGTACACTAAGAAATACTAGAAAACAGCATTTAAACCCAAACTTAGGTCTTGGATTTGTTTTTTATTAATAAAAAATGGATGACCTCTGTGGTTGCTGACAAATCTTGATGAGATCATGTGGACGTAATCTGTTCCCATGTATCTCTATCAAAAGAGAACTCTAAAAAAATGCTTAACAAACTCACAAAATAGGCTTTTCAAAATGAGATGAAAATGAACATTTTATTGCTTTGCAGTATGGCCTAACGTACAAGAAAGTAGAAAATATGCTCTACATATGCGAGACAGGGAGTTCAGCTTCAGGCAGTAAACTTTTGCCAGCCAGCAGGGATGCACATGTGCGCCCCCCCACCCCCCCAGTCAGAAATATTTCAGCTTTTTGTTTGATTTTACATCCTTTGTTTTCAGTTTGGTCTCATGGGTGTTTGGTTCTCTAATCTCAATCTGTATACAACACATATGGCAAATTAAACACAGCAGAATTTGCAGGAAAACAAGCCCCAGCAACATTTTATGTAATGGACTCTCTATAGAAGCAGAGTCAGTCTCCCCACCCCGTGAAAAGGGTTAAATGTGTAAGAGTTAATGTGGGGCACTCAAGAGCGTGCAGCTCTCGTGACTGTCTAAAGAAGGTGTTCCTCTTATTTTATTGGTTCAAGTGCATTTCCTCTATATCGCCCGCAATGCTACTTTGGACAGGATCTGTTAACGCATTTCTGAAGTGTGAAATAGAAGTTGCTTCACAAGTCAGTGTGGTTTCAGTGACGTGGGCAGTGTTTGGCCAGCAGTTATTGAGCATAGTTTAGCTTATAAGACCTAAAAGAAATACACAAAGTATGCTTGTGCATGAAATATTGCACTGCATAAATTACTCTGTGTATTTTCAGTGTGTTTACACAAATGCTGCAGTTCTTCCGAGCTTCACATAAGAGACTAAAGTGAGACTAGGTTCCTCTATTTGCAAGTTCCCTGTCCAGTTTCTCTTTTCTACCCCCACTTCACTCGCCACTCTGACAGCCGAGTTTGTTTCACCACATGGGGAAGTAAGTTCCAGCAAGCCAGCGAGCCTTTTTAAAGACAGGCTCTGTCTATAGACACATACGTGAATATATTCCAGTCAGAGGTCGGGTCGGCTGTCTTGGCTGGAATTCTAAAGGCCAAGAGAGCAATGTTCTGCTCACAGTTTTGCAGTTTTGTGAGATTCATTCCACCAAACCACATTGCCTAGCGTCCACTAGTAATAACTCTGGATAATAACATTGTACTCTCACTTTCTTTCCTTTATTTCTTATGGCTTTTGTGATCCTATATTGATCTTGAGTAAAGTTATAAAGATTTACATAATTCGCATCGCCTACATTACTGGAGTTTGTTTTTAGGTGCATCATTCAAATTTAGTGGCCAAAGAAACACATTTACCGACATTACAGACACACCATTTTGAAGCACTTACTGTTGATTACTTCCTGGTTGTTGTGCATTACACATTATACACCTGAATACATTTCATGGCAAAAAAGACTCCATAAAGACGTAGCCGTTTTCACTTTTACTTTCAGTACTCTCAAAACTCCGTGAGTCACATTTTAAAGTTCCTGGGACATTTTTTTATGTGGACAGCGACCGAAGATTGGTCATTGTTCTCGAAATCTTGTGACACAAGGGTTACTTAAGCAGGAAAAACACTCTAGGAGATTCAAATGCCTCGTTGCAGAAATTTTTTATATATTATTCTTGATCATAGTCAGAGTCCTATTAACACATACCGTCAACAGTCTCTGAAGGTTATGTACAGAGGACCATCTTTGCACCAGTTTCGATGTGTCTAGATGAGACTGATGTGACTCTTTGACATATATAATCATCACAGAAATTAGAGAGACCTATTTCAAAGAAAAATGGAAGTTTTTCACATTTAGAAACATAGATACCCATCTATTTATGTACACGTCTTGTGTGGTCATCAGAGATGGTGTCAGAGAGTGTTGGTGAAATTCATTTGCATTGGTCTAAAAAGTGCTAAATTTACACTGGAAGCAAGTAAAGTACAGCAAAACCACTTAAAGAGTAATCGGCTAACACAGCGTCAACACTGCATGTTTCTGCTGCAGGTCCCAGTTTTAAGAAACCCATTGCTGCGAGCAACCATGTGGCCCAGAATCAAGCCCCACCACCTGCACTGCCAAATCTGCCCCCACGACATCCTGGAGCCATGTGAGTGACACATTAAACACACTTTTTCATTTTCCTGTTTGAACAAAAACACGGTGATAAATGTTGGACATGCTGTGTATTATCTGGATAATGCTACTCCAATTAATAACAGCTAAATCCTAACCTGCTGTTTAGGAACCAGCAAGAAGACACTTACGACGATGTCGATCACGTGACCAATTCTCCTCCGCCTCTACCACCATCTGCAGGTCCAGTAAAAGTCTCTAAGTCTCTAAAACTAGTGTTGCACAACTTTTTTTTAACATCACAGGAAAACAGAAGAAGCTGAACTTTGTGCTAGGAGACAGTGGTAATTTCTAAATACGTAAAATGTATTTTATTGGCATTGAAAATGTGTGGAGTTGTATGAAAGGAAGAAAAGAATATTTTTAGAACTCAAAATGTTATGGCTTCAACTATTCCTAAGTATAAAGTATACTATTTTAAATGCTTCATTTTGGAGTAATCCCAAAATATTTTTTTAATCCAGTGGATTCTAGTGCAACCTCACCATCACTGTTTACCTACCTTTATCTACATTAGTTAGCATAAGGATAAGATGCAGGGAGCAGAAGCAGTGAACATGAATACTTTACCGTACAAAGCAACAGACCCGCACAAGAGAGGTGAAGAAGAGAGTGCAGGCAGGGTGGAGCCGATGGAGACAAGTGATTTTTGACAGAAGGATAGCAGCAAGACTGAAAGAGAAAGTTTACAAGATGGTGAGGAAGATGCTAGGGATATGGTGAGATGGACCCAGATGATCTGCTGTGGCGACCCTTGAAGGCAGCAGCTGAAAGATGAAAAAGTTAGCATGAAGCTAAAGAGATTTAGTTTTCTAAATATTATGTATTTTCATATCATACTTAAAAAAAGACTAATTCTTAAAATGTTTTTGGTACAGTTGACAGTCAGCATTGAGCACGTTAAACTTCACAGTATGAACATGAATTCAGATAGTGATATCTGCTTCAAAAGGGTCTCATTGTAACGCTGCTTTATTGTTTCTCTTTTTGCAGCCCACCCAAGCCAGAGAGGAAAGGTGAGACATGCTGAAGTACTTTCACTCATATAAATACAGATTGCCATGCAGGTGAAAGTGCAGAATAAACCACATCACCACCAGTGGTACCACAGAAGGAAACGGCAACAGAATAGTGACTAAATAACACGAGCCCTGGAAGTAATTATAAATGAACGTATGGGTAAAAAAACATGACTTTTGACAGATTGTAGGTCTGCTTCAAAGAGGCTTTTGTAGTCCAAGCAGAACTTCTGGAGGTTAAATATCTTTAACGAATTCAAATAATTAAGTTGAAAAGTTTATACTCTAAAATTAAACATGTCTTAACTTGACTAAGGTTATAGCCTTATATATTTCTGTTGCTTTATGTCCTCTCCTCCCAGGAGGAAATTAATGACGACGATGATGATGATGGAGAGATGTATGAAGATCTTGATGAACGATGGTGAGAGATTGTCACACCTCCATTGGCTTATCCCACACCTCACTCGTGATGTCTAGGTTTTAAAGTGTGAAAGAATAACTGGCCTTTTTATGCACAATGTTTGAGGACTGCGTATGAAATAAGTCTGCTTAGACCCAAAGTTCAAAATGTCTGCGGTAAATGTTCAGCTGTGTCCACGTCACACCTTATTAACACTACCATCTAGTGGTTGTTTTGCATCACTATGAGATGTTGTTGCTTTTCGGTCTGTGGCACTTTAACCGATTAAAACAAGGGAGCAGACAAACTTAGAGTAAATTAAATCGCCTTTCTAACTTCACTTTTTAAGGGACATCAGAAGTCTTGGAATATTTTGGGTAATGATATCAAATAAAGCTCTTGTTTTTATAGAACCTAAGAATATCTTACATAAACATAAAATATATACATTTAGAAACCGGGTTTATTTTGACTAAATTGGTACAATCAATCCCTGTTACTCCCAGTGAGAATCTGAGCATCTTCAGCATTGATGTGTGGCTCATTAAACTATACATCGCTACCATCTTGTAATCTGTTCCCTTCAAGGCTTCCTGTTAGCTTTCTGTCACAAACTCCACCCAGTCTGAAAGCTCTTCTTCACCTTTCTTACCCAATAAAACTGAATCTTAAACCTATTTATCCATCCATCTATCAAAACTTTTGTTTTTAAATGCTTTGTACTTTTGGTGTTAAAGGGAAGCAGCAGAACAAAAGCAAGAGAAGAAGAAAGAGAAAGAGGACAAAGAGGAGAAAAAACGTCAGGAGGCTGAGAAGAAGGAGCAGAAGGAACGCGAGAAGAAGGAACAAGAGGCCCGGAAAAGATTCAAAGTGAGTGAACGTCTCAGGTAGAATCAATAAGACTGTCACACCTCAGTCATCAAAACCAAGTTATTTGTCATGTGCACATTTGAATTCATGTGCATGCGTGGTTGTGTGTTAGTTGGTTGGTCCCCTGGAGGTCCTTCAGAAAGGAAAGGCATCCACAGATTGTCGAAGCAGCAAGACTGACCTTGGTCTGAAGCAGGGAGACCCCGTGGACATCATTCGAGTCCAGGGAAACCCCGAGGGTAAATGGTTGGGAAGAGCACAGGATGGATCCAGTAGGTTCACAATCTACCCCTCAATTTTCTCAGTTTCTCGTCACCTTCCACTCTAACTCTTTGCTGACAGGATAAATTGTCACTTGTATCAGCAAATACAGGATCAGCTATCTCTCTATGCACCATCTATGGTCTTTTTTTCCATTTTTAGTCAATATTTTAGCTTCAAAGCTGACTGTAGGAGCAACACTAACATCTCGTCAATGCTTCATTTTGCTCTCACAGTTGGCTACGTGAAGACGACTTCAGTAGAAATTGACTTTAACTCCTTGAAGAATCAAGGAGCCTCACTTCAGCAGGCGTACGAACCCGAAGTCTACGATGACATCGATGTAGTTGATAACAGGTACGGGATTGCAACTGTAAATGATGAGTCCTTAATGTGGCCCCAACACTCCTTCACAGACACAGACATAGATAATACGTTTGAAAATGCTAGTCAGTCAGGATTATGAAACGCTAATGGCAACTCCAGTGTTACTGTCTTGCTGTTACCCCATGAAGCACTTCTCCAATTTACTGTGAAAAAACAAAGTTAGCCAAGTTGGCCTGCTTCTCATTTAATATCTCTCTTTTTTTTCTCTACAGCACTAAAAAAGGACCAGGAGGTACATTTTACAATACTGTGTTTCATTTTATTATTATATATTATTATATTAATAATATTGTTGCTCACACAATGAAATCTTGCTGATTACATCTCTTATGCCTTGTAGTTGTCCTACCACCTCTACCAGGAGGAGAAGAAGGAGAAATATATGATGATGTTGTCGATCCAAACTTAGAAGTCAGGTGAGAACTGGTTTTGTTATTTAAAAAAACAGGTAAATGCAAACGTAAAGACACTCTGGAAAGATTCAGAAAACATGACAGAAGAGCAGATCATTACATCCTTGGTTGGCTTTCCAGTCCCTTCGATCCCAGGTCTTCTTTGAAGCCCCGCAGCTTCCTGCGGATGTTTGACCGAAACAGACGCCCTGCCAGCTCTAAAGTGTAAAATACACTCAGTAGTAAGACTGACCACAGATCTACTGTCCAATGTTGTTAATCCTTAATCTTTCAGCCGTCACTCCTCTTTTATCGGTGACGCCGCATTTCAGTTTTGATTTCTCCCGACATCGGCATCAGAAAAAACACTTCACCTCCTCTGTCTGAATAACACTGAAACGTCCTAATTTGCAGTTTAACTTCCGCAGTCTGAGAAGCTGGAGTCTAACGGTCACGTTTACATGTTTGTGTCTGATCACTGACTACCTGTGATTTTACTAATCTTTGGGAGTAATTTGCATGTGCGCGACTGCTGTACAACTCAATCAGAAAAATCAATGTATTAACAGCTAACACTGTCAAAAGCATGTTTTAACCAGAGTTGAATATGATTGTTAATCAGGGCTGCTTTAAGTCACATTAACACACTTTTAACTGATGATACTGTAGCAATATAAAGGATATAATATTTTTAACTATCTTTTCCTCTGTTGTCCCAGAGTGCCTCCACCAAGCCAATTTACAGCAGATGGGAATTCAGGTATAACTCATTTGACTCATTTGACCACTTTACTGTCCATTTCAAAATAACACAACTTGACACGGTTTCTCTAACATAAAAAGACGTTAATCCACACATAAGTTTTTCTGGTACAGGTTGGTTTGTCTTTTAGGACCCAAAGGCTTATTGAGGCTAATCGGTTCTAAGATCGTTCAACTTTATATTGATACTATTGTGTCGTTGCCATTTCTGTCCCACTTTCTTGACTTTAACTTGTAGTATTTTTCCACTGTAACACTATAGTGATGGTCTGTGAGTTATACTTGTTATATTTACTCTTTTGTAACATTTATTATAATGTCTACGGTGTTCCTTTAAGGAAGGTTTGCAAACTAAAGCTTCATTCAGGCTTAGTGAAAACTATCCAATCCAATACTCACCGACCATTTCCTTGTGTTAACACAGATAAGCCGGGTCAAGCAATTGATGAGGAAATATATGATGACGTCGACTCTCAAAATGCACCTATCCCACCTCCCATCAGCAGGTAGATCAACCTCACAACAAAAGACTGTATTTAAGATAAACTCCAACCTGTTTAGAGCCATGAACTGAAATGTCTTAATACAGCTGTTATTTCTTTCCAATTTCTGTTTGTTTTCCCATCAAGTATTCCACCTGGGAAAATCAAAACCAAAGTTGACGAAATGGACCCTAAGAAGCAGAAAAAGTTTGAGAAGGAGGAGAAGGAATTCAGGAAGAAGTTTAAGGTTTGTCACTCTAACGTGTTTCAACCACACTTACAATATCTTTTATCTTATTTCGCATGTTTTTATATATACACACACATATATAGATATATAAATTTTAAATCTGTTTCAGTATGAAGGAGAAATACAGGTGCTGTACCAGGTGAATGTCATCCACAATCTTACAAATAAAAAATGGAGTGGCAAAGAGCTGCCAGTAAAAGCAGGAGAGGCCCTTGATGTGATCGCTAAAGCTGTGGATAACAAACTGATCTGTCGAAATGAAGACGGCAAGTGTGAGTATCTATTTACTCAATTATATTGATTAATCGATAGATATATTTAAGATCTCCATTTACCCAATTAACAAATCCTAGCACTATTTACCATTAAACCCTTAAAATGTGCATTTTACAGTTGGTTATGTATCGACCAGCCACATTGCTATGGAGTAAGTACTACAGACATCACACATTTATGCTAAGCTAGAAACTAAACAACATACTGACAGTACTGATGTTTTTGTTTTTGTTTACAGCGATGGAGATATCTATGATGATATTGGAGACGGTACGTTCTGAATACATTGCTGTGCAGCTGAACTTTTAGGAGTATAACTGCTGACAGAGCAGTCTTTAAAAAGTGGATTTTATTTTAACCCTCCCACAAACCTCAGTACATTGAGGTTTGCAGGTATGGCTCTTTATGCACAGCTCTCTTGAGGTCCCACCACAGACTTTCTATATGGTTGAGTTCTGGACTTTGACAGTGTTTGACACACCCTCATATTTAACTCAACAATACTTTGGGAGTTCATGGTTGACTCAACGACTGCACAGTGCCCAGGTCCTCTGACTGCAAAACAAGTGCAGTACTATTAATGGTTAAGATGGTTGGTTAAGATTGTGTATTCCCTCCTCTGTCACAAAAGTGGGAAGGACCTGAGCAGCAGACACATGACTCAAAACACTGAGAAAAAGAAATTCATTCAACTTATCAATTGTAAACTATGTAAACGAAATCCATTTGTCATCATGTCGAATACTTTGCGGTGTCAGTGTATTAAAACAAAATAACCAAAACAGCTAAACCAAACAAATGTGAAACCAGTAGAAGAGTGTGAAACCAAAAAAGCTGTACTTCTGATTTGTTTGTTGAGTGTGGGTTAATATTAAAAAAAAATATTTTATTTGTCTGGCTGTGGATACGACCCTCACAGGAAATACATTTTAACTATTGTTTTGCTTTCATTTCAGAGTGCATCTACGACAACGATTAAAGAACATCCTGCACCAGCTTTTTTGTTTTATATTGCTTATTTGCATCTTTTGTTATTTATTATGTTTACTCTTGCTATACACTGGGAGTTGGTATAAAATGGCCATTTGGTGTCAATCTATTTTTTTTCTTTATATCATCGAAATTAGACAGAAAAAAATGTGTGGTTGGTGGCTCCAACTGCTGGAGCCAGGCTAGCCACATACAATCTCATACTTTAACCCCCACCCCCCAAAAAAGCTCTAAATCAAACTATGTGTCAAATATTTGTTCAAACAACAGTATTTTAATATATTTCTCTGTCTGTTTTCTTCATTTCTTCCTCGTTTGGGCTTTAATTTATGAATTTGCTTCAAAGATTTTGCAAAAATTTAAGAATATTTGCAGTATACAGCTAATAAAAAGATTGTACTTTTGTTGTCTTTTCGGTGGATGATGTACTGTTTGTATATTCCTTTCTATTAGGCCAATTCAAACATTTATCTTTGTCTAACTAAAGATTTAGACAAACGTAATTCTGTGCCAAAGTACTTTTCATGCACTGTATATAAAGTTAAGAAGAACTTCCTGTATTTTTTTTTTTTTGATTTATTTGGATTTTTTTCTCAACACATTATATTTTGTCCTGTTGTTGCAATAAGACAATACCTGAGAAAGATAATAAAGACCCCAAATTAATATGCACTGCATCTTTCGATATGTACCTCTGAACTTAAATAATGTAAGTTTGGCTGGTTAATGGATGGTGGTGAGTCAACAAAGGATTGTTTATTTATTTGTTTTTTAGGAGAAGGGGATTAGTATCCTCTAGTGGCAGCTATTAGAAACTACAGCGAATTCAAACTTCAATGAGACACAAATCACAAAAACAAATAAAAACCTGGCAGTACTGACACATGACTACGTACATAACACCTAAACCACGTGATTCAATTGAAAAATGAAACTAAACAGAACTGAAATAAACACTAAAACGGACCAAATCAGTATCTCTTACACATTTTTGGAAACGTCCTCTGAAAATACATAATGCAAGTTCTAAGATTTATCAAACAAACACTGCCCCATTAATAAAGGGTTAGATAGAAATGGAAGAAAAACTTGAATTAAACAGTGTTGTCTAACGAAATATTGTTTGCAACAGATATTCAACAAATAATTATTTGTTTCTAACTTGTTAAAGCACTCTACCTTGTCCGTGTGGTAAGTTGGCACGATATTGCAGCTTTATATCTGTTGTGTTAGCCCACTGTTTGCATTGACTTATGATGATGATGATGATGATGATGATGATGATGATGATTATTATTATTATTATTATTATTATTATTATTATTATTATTATTATTATTGTTATTATTATTATTTCATGTTCCGCTAAAAGTCCAATTTTGCACTGCTTCAAGGGGGAAAAAAACTATTTCCGCTTCGACCGGAAGTCACATCCTAGCTTCAACATGGTTCCCCCCGTTGCAGTGTCGCCGCTCATCAAGGTAAAACATTAATTTTGTAGCTTGTATAGCTTTTATTACTGTAAATGTAAATGGACAAATATGTCTAAGCCACAGTCTGTCCCTAATACACGCAGACTCGCGTTAATGGAAGTTAATGTATTAGCATCTTAGCTAGTGTTTGCTAGCAGTGACATTGAGAGGTGAATGCTTCCTCGCAAACGGTTGCTTTCTGCGGCATCTTTCACATCTGACAGAGGCAGGTATTATGACTAGTAATACCCATGCCATGTTGTTAGGCTGAGTAATAGTTAATAGTGTTGTGGTTGTTGTTCACTACGTATGCTGAAAGGTCAGAGAAAAACTGGACTTCGTCCCTTGTCACGGCTCATTTGGTGCACTTCGTGTAGGTTTTTGTACGGTATCGTGACCACACACGATGTTTTTAAATGTGAAATTACAGAACTAAGCATAAAATGGTAGTTATATATCAGCGATTGACAGTAACGACAGAACAGGCTGTGGAAATTAAGTTCATCTTGTTCATATGATATGAACAAGATGATAAGATGAACAAGATAACCGTGCGTGAGCTGCGACATATGAATCACGCACGGTTAGCTGGTTATTCACACATGTTTCGCTTGATAACATGTTTGTTAACACCATTTTTTTTTCCATTTCAGACGGCCAGATGGTCTGCCCTGCTACTCGGCGTGATCTACGGCAAACAGCGATTTGGTAAGTCCATGTGTGCGCATGCGTTAACTGGTTTGTGTCAGTGCGTAAAAGGAAAAACTTGGAACCGAAAGTCAGGAATGTACATTGTTTGTGACAGATGCAAGGGTTTTATTTTATTTTTTACTGTACCACATATCACAGCATTTATACCCTAAACAGGAGATGCACGAATTGCAGTTTTCGTGGTTGATTTTGATTTCTAGGATCTTCTCTTACTGAAACAACTGATTAGGTGTTGCTCAAAAGCAGGTGCAACAGATTTGTTTTTCTCTGTTTCATAGCTGCTCATAGCTGCTTTGAGCTCCTTTGCTAACACCGAGACTTCATGCTTGTAGTTTAGCCACTTTGCTTTTGTTAGCTAAAATTTCCAGGGTCTTTTAAAACACATACATTTTCTTTAAAGTAAAGTTTTCATAGAAAGCTTTCTTTTTATTCTAAGATAATTTTATCTGCTTTAGTCATTTAACTCTTTATCTTTTGAAAGTCATAAAGCTTCAGGACATTGCCGCCTTAATTCTTGAATTACTAAAATTATATTAAGAATGAAGCATGTAAGAAGGCACACATAATTAGACACAGACTAGTATGACAGAAGGAAAAACAGTTGCGAAAACTACTACTAACTCCAGGAGTTGCTTATTAATAAATTTATGTCACAGAGGAAGGGATATGTGCTTGCAAGGATTATTTGTACTTGAGGGCACCCTTAATTTCCATGAAGATGTCTTTAGCACATGGGGAGGGGGAACTAAAGGATGGATTTATGAAGTCACAAAAGTCTTAGAAAATGAGGGCTATCTATGCTCAGATACACTTATGTAATGTGTCTTAAGAATACCACTGTGATTTCTAAGAATGCTTAGTGATGGGCTCTGTAATTTTTGTTAAGATTACCTGAAGCCCATTGCTGAGGAGGAGAGGAGGGTTGAGGAAGCGGAGAAGAAGGCCAGAGAGGAGCAGGAACGCATCTACAAACAACTCTCTGAAGGTAACGCAGAATCACACACAGCCTTTGTTTGTCTGTCACATAAAATTAGGTTTGTTTGTTTTAATGCCAACATATTCATGTTTCCTCATTCTTTTTCTGTCTCTGCAGCAAATTCTGACACCATCCTCAAATGAACCATTTCCTGACTTATGTTGCTGAACAATAAATATTTCCAATGTAATCAATAAAGTGTCCTTTACTTCTTTTCTTTTTTTGAATTTGCCTCGTATTAGTCGTCACTTCTTATTTTGAACTAAGCCTTTTGAACCTTCTAGTTGCGTTTGACAAACACACATGCACATTTCGTGACTCGAGCTAGTCTGTGTTTGTGTGTACACCTGTCCTTCAGTGGGAATTGAGTCTGGAGGAGGAGCATGGTTGTAATCCTGGCCTAGTTTAGCAGCAATCCTAGGATTGGGGTCAGGGACCAGTAGTAGAAAGTGCAGTGTGGACAGAAGCGATCCCTCAATACTCTTGTGCGTTGTGTAATATTGTAACCTTCATAATGAACTCCATATTGCATTATAGCATTATATAGAACATGTTCTTGCATTATAATCATAATGGCTGGGGGTCAGTTAAGGCCAGGACGCGCCTTAACTGACCCCTGCATTCAGGATGAGGGGAAGATTCATAAATGAATAAATGACCAGATTCCAACAATAATGTTGGCTCTTGGTAAGTTTCACCATCACAGGAAATAAATCCACTCGGTTAAAAATACACTTGCTTTTATTGGGGTCATCATTGTACATTTGGAGCACATGAGGAGGCAAGCTTTGAAATGCTGACCAAAAAGTAATTTAAGTCTATTAAAAAAACATCCACGGTACATCCAAAGCACATTTAAATTGATTTGGGACCTAATGTTATCACACAGGCATTTTTATCATAGCAGTGCCATATCTGGAACACTTTAAATATTTGTAAATTGAAGCTAGCACAATGCATTTGTTATTCAGCTTTATGACTCTTTTTCTAGTGCTTTATAAATAATAAGGTAAGGCCCTCTAGCATCAAACTAGAAAAATATTTGCATCTTAATATTTACAGGAAGGGCGATGGTATGTACAAGTCTATACACAAAGCTCAGTTGCTTCTTCATGCTGTCTCAAACAGCTCTGTGTCCTTGTTGCCTTCGAGGCCTGCACTCAGGGATTGTTATAAGAATAGCCTGATGGCTCAGCGATTAGTGCTGCTGCCTCGCAGCACAACAGTCCTGGGTTTGGGTCTCGAAACCTGACCAGTCGTGTGGCGTTTGCTTGTTCTTGCTTTTCCTTTTGTATCCTTTCACATAAGCCACATGGTTGTTTGTCATTATGGTTACTCTTCCTGATGCTGAGCAGGTGAGCTCTGACTGACTCCTCGTCCTATTTGGGAGGAGTCCAGTGCAGGGAGAAGCTTTCAATCAGGGATTGATGTAGTACAACTCCCTCTAAAGCAGTTTGAGTAAACTTTCTGATCCCAGTATTTGATTGTGCTCATGTTGTAGCAGATATGAACAGAGCAAAATTAATTAAATCTCAGACAAAATCAAGCAAATAAATCAGTTTTATGTGTGACCACCTGATTTCCCGCTCTTATTTAATAAGACATTTATAATTCTATTTTTGGAAAATACATATCCGAGGCTACCGTCTCACACTCATAGACCACATACTGTATATTTACAATATAAAGGCATCATGAATAAGCATCTACAGACTTTTGCTGACTGTGAACTCATAAGTGTTCACTGTAAAACTCTTTTTAAAAGCTGTTCCTGTAGCACGACCAAACATTTACCTTTGGCTCTGCAGACAAAGTAAACAGACTCTCATTTGTAAATAGTAAGTGACTGGAAGTAGTCAACAGTGGATTACTTTTGAATATGATTAAACAATAACTGTCTATGTTCTGTGAAAACTAAAGTACTATAATAGTAAATATATGGAAAATTAAAAGCCCAAACATTTTAAATAATCTAAAGAGGCCCGAGCATTTAAAAAAAAGCACTGCACTCCCTTTCTGTACAGGATTATTGTTTACTACACAGATGTAGGCTGTGTCCTCCTGAGATGTTTGCCATGTAAATAAATACTTGGAAGAATTGGGGAAAAAATAAAAAAGTTGTACATATGAGAAACACACAACAAGCATACGGCACGGCACGCACACACATTCACACATTGTCACTAACACAAATCCTTTAAAGATAAGCAAACTTTTTTAAGATCAGAGAAACACGAGATGCAAAAATCATCTTCAGTCTTGATTCATAAAAGTACAATTATTTTAAGACAGGAAGCAGCAATTTTGCCTCAAATGTAATCGCAGGATTTTTTTCCTTTTTTCAAAATGTGGTCAGTCTTTCCTTGATCCGAATTAATTTTTGGCTCACCTGGCCTCTTAAAAATAAAGCTTTGCTCTTCTTGGTGGAGATCTCGCCGTGTTCAAGTTTTTCCTTTTCCGACTGGACCCCCTTTTCTGAAGAGTTACTACAGGGCTGTGCATTCATATATCCGTCTTCCTGACTTTTTCTTTTGTTTGTTTCTGCTGGGGTGAGACTCAGTCTGTCATGAGTATCTTCGTAGACCCCAGGAATGTCAGCAGTTCTTTGGCTGATTAGCACACAGAGCAGGTCTTGGAGCCAGACCCACCACTGGGGTTGTTTGCAGCCGCTGTTAAACAATTAAATATTCAACAAAAGGGTAAGTATACAATTAAAGCACTAGAAACCAAATGATCACTTGTGTTGTGGCTAATTTTAATATATGAACCCATTCTACAATCCAAACGAGATATTTAACTAAAAATAGACACAACACTGTTCAAAAATATTGGTGTTAGACCAAAGAAAGGCTGAAAACCTGGTGGAAAGTTTCATGACAAGTTGATGACATAGTTAGGTAGAAAAAGAGACCTCAGAGAGGTTTGGTGTTTCAGATGTGAAGCAAATTAAAAGCACTATCACCTCCTCTGGGCCTGAACCCATTCAAGATGAACTGAGGTGGAAAAAAAGTGGAAAACTGACATTATTTCTTGTTTTTGTTTTTTTTTAATGTTGAATCCTCCACACTAAAGACGGAGGATTCAACCTGGCTTACTATCAGCATGCAGCTCAACGGTGTAGAGATGGATTAGTGCACATGATGTGAATAACTTGCCCTTCTATGAAGGCCCTATTAATGCTGAATGATATTTGAAGGTTTGGGCACAGCATATTCAGCTATCCATTGAATTCTGCATGTATTAAACAGTCCAGACACCAAACTGGGCTAATTGGTATCGATTTAAAAGTGGGGTTTTTTGTTGTTGTTGTTGTTTGTTTTTTTAGCACTGTGAAAGGTTGTCTCTGTGCTACCTTCAGATTACTTAATAACTTTCAAATCATTGCATTTCTTTTATTTTTGCACTTTACATTGTTCCACCTGTTTGGGTTCAGTGCTCTGCCTCTCTGAGTCAACAACCTTTTTAACAGTTCCTTGTAGGGTTCTGATTATTGTAAAGACACACCCTACCTTTGCTGGCTGCCGCTGCCTCTTTAGCAGCTTTTTCTTCTTCGATGGCTTTGAGCTTAGCCTCGTACTCTTCCTTTTTGGCATTCCACTCCTTCCTGTTGTTTAAGATGCCATCCAGCATGGGCTGGATTTGTGGGTGGAAGCGAGAAAACTCCTTAAAGATAAGATACAAAGAAGAAATGAAAAATTAGCATGGAGCAGCACAGAAGAGGGGAGCTGTACAGGAGATGGTGATGCTCCATTGAAAACACAAATACATAATAAAAAAAAAATAACAATAATAAGAAGAATTGACCCAGTGGTTTAAATGTGTTCAGACTAACCTAGTTTTTGCACAGAAACAGTGACAGGAGCCATGCAGTGCACATATTCGGTGAGCAAGAATGTAATAATCATTATTACCTTGTAGACAAACGTGCAGACAAAGTCAATGAAACCACACTGAAGCTTTGGAAGCTCAGCTGACTTGTTCCTGTCCATCATGGGCTGGTGGGAGGGACAAACATTTAGCGCAGTCAGAACTGTCATATAATTAATGAAATCAGTGCAAGTCTGTAGCTAATCACACACACTTCTACACATGATTACATTTTTACTTTAAAATAGTAAAAACGGCCTGTATTTGTATAGCGCTTTACTTAGTCCCTAAAGACCCCAAAGCGCTTTACACATTCAGTCAACCACCCAGTCACACACATTCACACACTGGTGATGGAAAGCTACATTGTAGCCACAGCCACCCTGGGGCGCACTGACAGAGGCGAGGCTGCCGGACACAGACGCCACCGGGCCCTCTGATCACTACCAGTAGGCAACGGATGAAGTGTCTTGCCCAAGGACACAACGACCGAGACTGTCGGAGCCGGGGCTCGAGCCGGCAACCTTCCGATTAGAAGACGAACTGCCAACTCTTGAGCCACGATCGCCCCCAGTCACTTCACTTTGTCTGAAAAAGCTTTATTTTTGTACTTGAAACTTGCCTTTGCCTCTGTACGAGTAGTTCACCTTTCCTCAGGTGGGTTTCTGCTCAGCTACATAATGAGTGCAATCCCTAAAGTGACATGTGTGTGGGCTGCTGAAGAGACACTACAACCTTATTCTGCCCTTTACACATCTGTAATAAGCTAGGAAATATAGTGCTGGACATTGTATCTAGCTGGCAGTATCATGAAAAAAACAACAACAAATGAATAATTATACATTTAAATGTGAAACAAATAAGTATATTTTTATGAGCACAAATACACTCCAGCAGTAAATAAACTCACAATGGGTTGCTGCTCCAGTACAGTCCTCTCCAAGTCACCCTGTTCCCAAAACTCTGCTGCCACAGACAAGGCGACCTGGAAGACATACAAACGTGGTTATGCTCTTAAATAATGCAAAAATCATTATTTACTCATTTGTGACTCAGCTTACTATCAACACCAATAATTTCTGTGCTTCTCACCTTGCTCTGAACTTCCCAAGGCTTTGTGATTGCGGACAGGTCACATGCGGTCATCATCATGGCCCTGAAACAGAAAACAGTTTGCAGCCTCAGAGAAATGTGCAGGAGCAAGTAACACTGTGCATGTTAGCTGCACTCACATGACAATCTCTTTTCTGGTTGTTTCTAGTGACATGAAGTCGACCCATTTCTTTTCATCCTCATACGTATGTGAGAGGTCCACAATCTTTTGGAACATGGTTCTCTTCCTAGAAAGGTGCAAGGAGAAGAATCATTTACTTACTGTTTGTCTACTTTTTAATGTAGTTTGACAGTAAAAACATTAGAAAAATAAGAAATTTATCGTCAGGGAGCAAGGGCAGGCAAATGAAAAGTAGTACTGACTTGAAATAAAGAGCCAGGTCAGTGGCGATGATGGCGATGTCCATGAGATGGATCACGTGGTCAACCTGTCGCCTGTTAAGGTTCTGATAGATATTCAGTGTCTGCATAGGAGAGGAGCAAAGAAATGTCATTAGTGACCGAATAAAGAATATAAGTAACCTAAGCTAATCTCTCGTTAGCGTCTTGTTACTCACCTCGTCAGCCAAGAGGAACTTTCCAAACTCTAGATGGTGCCGTTCCAAAATGGAAGAGCCGTGTAACTTGGCCAGAGGATTACCAGATCTGTTGAATGAAAATAAAAATCCTCAGATACCAGCAAGATTTCAAATGGGACTGAAGTCGGTTATCATAATAGTTACTATATATGAAAGATTTTAAAAGAATTTACAGGCTTTTTAAAACATCATTCAGTTTATTACCACATTTTTCCCCATTTGTCTTCAAAAGATCTCCTGAAAGGTTAAAATGTGCAGGTGAACTTTTAAGATGATCTAATGCTCATTCTGAACTACAAGCGAATGCATAATCACTGTAGTAATGACTGTGGATCACTATATCCTTTCAACTACATTACCCCGCAAAAACAAATATGTGTAGCTATGGTTCATCAAATGAACAATGACGACTCACTGTTTCTGTTTACAAGCTGATTGCGTGGCATAATTCAGAAATCGTGTAATTACTTGATTTGTGCCTTAGATTTCACCATTTGCAGCCATTTCAGTGACATCGGCAGCACATGCAGCAGAGTAGCATCGAAGCTAAACAGCCAGTAGTTTTTTTCCTTTTTAGGGCATGTTGCTAATTACTTTATAGAACACGTTGCTGGAAAGTAAATGAGAATTTACCTCATCATTTCCCCCTTTCAAAATAAACCTAATATAGTGACTACGTCAAAAATTCCTTCCTTAACTTTTCTTTTTATCATCGACCTGCCAGCAGGCCCACTTTACAAGCACTCTTTAAATGACCATAACTCTGTAATTGTTTGTGTTAGAGACAAAATTCAAACTGTTTCAGAAAGAGGAGAATCTCTTTACTCGGATTACAAGGTATTGTAATTATATTGCACAAGGTACTGTACAATATATTGCTAAATGCTATATAATGCTGCAAACCTTAAGCAGTTTTCTTTATTTTGTTGTGAGAAATCAAAAAGTTCCCATAAGCACTTACTTGACCTGGTACAAGTTATTTGTCCCTCTGTGATCAATATCGTGAAGGAATCCTGCGGTTATCATCGCCATTACCTCCAAGTCAGTGTAGTATCGCTTCAGCATTCCTGTCTGAGCACACAGAGGCACACAAGATATTGCCCTGCTGTGTATAAAGATATACATTTAAGCTGAGGTAAATGGAGGTTAATAAAATTAAAGAAATACCGTCAGTAGCGTAAACATCGTCTGTCCAACATTAAAGCCGTGACGCCAGTTGTGGTAGGTGATCCTTCTGTACCCTTTGCTGACTGAATACATGAATCGAACCAGCACCTGAGAGGAGAGCAGCAAATCATTAAATCTATTTAAAAACGACACAGCTCCAAAAGGCTGTTCACAAACTGAAGATAAAGATGCACACTTGTGTTTATCTGCATTACCTCTTGTGGAATCTGGAACTTCTTGACCACACCGACTTCATAGTACATCTGGATCCCGCACTTCACCAACTCCATCTCTGTGCAATTAAAATCTGAAAAGCGGAACTCATAGATCTCAAACTTCTTAATTAGTGGAGGAAGGTCTTTTTTCTGTGAGGGAAATGAATGAAAAAGAGACATATATGGAAAATGTCAAACTTTTCTGGTAACATAAGCCAAATTGAGGGACAAATTCATGTGCTGGACATCAGAATACGCATGTTGGACATACCAGGATAGCTAGGAGCTCGTCCTCTTCACAGTCTCTGGGTTCACAGTCATAGAGCTCTCTGGTGTACTGGGAGAAATTACAAAAACCATTGATGTTATAGGTTTAAACTGAGGCAACAACGCCAAGTACAAAGATGGCAAGTGTTAGTTTGGTCTCCTACAAAGAGAAGAATTAGTGAATCTTGTCAAAAAAGAAAAGCTTGTTTTGGTTCTTGTTGGATGGTTTGCAATGTCTTTTGGTGAGGTGGGAGTTCAAATGAGGCTGGAAACCTTTTCTATTGTCATTCATCTAAATACTCTAATGTTTACAGTCAGTTAACAGCTGGGAGAGAAAACACATTTAAACAGGACAAACCAGGATGTTCTGAATCTCATCATCTCGACATTTGACGTGGTAGAGCACCATGTCCTGAGCGATGTCTTTGCGGTTCTCAAGCTTATTCATCTTGTCGTAGGTGTCTGTGTTCAACGCTGACCATCCCAGGAACTGAGTCAAAGCCTGAGAAACAGGAAAATCATCAGAAGATGGCCATCTATGTTACACGTACAGCCTTCACCACAAACAGTGTCGGCAGTGGACTCCACACATAAACATAAAACAGATATAGACACTTTATCTTCCCAGATTACATTGGTGGGACTTCATTTGTCTTTATTTGCACTAAATGATTTTGTGAAGATTACTGTTACCTCCATGAGCTGCTCATCCTGATCATCAAAAGGCTTTCCATCTTTTCTGTTGTAAAACGTGGCTACGCCAACTATCTCTTCCTTTTTGTTGACGATTGGCAGCGAGAGAACATTTTTTATTGTCCAGCCACTGCTGTCCAATGGCTCTTTCTGCAACACACAAGAAACAAGCAGACCTCATAACATATGTCTACATGCAAAAGGTTCTTCAGCTTTTTTTACAAGCAGAACATCTTGCGTGGCCTGTTTAAGCTTAGAACTGTAACTACAATCTAAAACATTGTAGCCCAAATACTTCAGGGGGTCTTAATAATAATGAAGAAACAGGTTTCATTTTAATCATGTTAATTTTCCAGTAAATCATTCTGTCTGGTTTAATGAGGCATTTTGGTGTTTTCAAAAAAATTCAAGCTTAGTATGATTGTCTCCATATTTTCTCTGTTTAACCAGTTTGTTCCTGGAATAACTTAAAGATGATAACCGATTCAGATATCCCTCTTGCCCACTAGTCACCTGGATAATAAACCAGGAAGAAGCAGCACAGGTTTGATAAACCCCGACTGAAGTTTTAGATATTAACGTTTTAAAGTTACGACAAACCTTGGCTATGGGTCACAGACCCCTGGGCGTTCCCGGATACCACTGTGACTGCCACTGCTCTGAAAGTACTCTGCACTGTTTTTTGCTTGTTTTTTGTCTGTTTATTTTTAATAAAGTAGCGTCCTCTCTACACAGTGACGTCTACAATATCTTACCTGAAAATTGAACGTCTCATCAGCGCCTGCATTCATAATGTTACAAATCTACGAGAGGGAAGAGAACAACCCGATCAGTTTGGAAATATTTATTAGGTTAAACTGGTTTGACAGCTTTCTGCAAGTAATTAAAAAGAAACTTACAAAGCCGCTCTCAGCAACATAAGTGGGAAGGCCACTACTCAAAGCCCAGTGATCTGCGGGAGGATTGCTATAAGACACACAGGCAGTAAATCAACAGATGTTATCTCTCACTAAAACTTCATTAATCTCTTTTATTTTTTTCATCTAACCACTTACGGTATTACTTTGATGTCTTCCTTTCCGTGTAAAATATAATCAATCACTTTGTAGAAGTTTACCTCCTAAAATCAAAATAAAACAGGAAGAAAGAGGAAGCAGTGTGTAGACATTTACTAGCAAAGGCAGTGCTGGTAATAATGTTAGATAAATAAAATAAAAGAACATACCCTGCCATCAGGGGTTACAGGGCCAGAGTAAGGTGCCTGCTCTCCCATCAAAACTGGCCAGATGTCAAAGAACTCCTGGAAGCAGAGAACGAGTCAGTAACTTCACGGCGGTACAAAAATACGGCTTAACACACACAAAGATACAGAAAGAAGCCACACCTTTTCCTTCGTCATGTCTAGTAAACCAACAGAGTAGCGGTCACAGTTGAGGTAGGCTCGGACTGTGTACAAGGCTTTGTGAAACTGTCGCTCGATGTCTGTCAGCTCTTCGAATACCTTGTTGGCTGACCATAGCAGCAGCTACAAAACATGCAAAATATACATTAAAGAAGGGTGAAAATTAGGTTAATACACGGTGCAAGTGTAACACTGCAGTAATATTTCTGTATCTACATCAAAGACAGCACATTAAAATTGCTGTACCTGTCCTTTACGCGTCTCACAGCTGTGGAGGTAACTCAGGTGGTAGATCTTCAAGTTCAAAGTGGCAACTCTCATATACTTCAAAAAAAGCTGTGCGGATGGAGGAAACAGGGTCAAAATAACATAAAAAATAAGTGGCAGAATTAAATTTGTGGTACAAAAAAATGCTGTAAATGAAGGTCGAGGGATGATGAAGATAATGTACTATAAATATAATCAGCAACATCACATTATTATTATCATTATTATTATTATATTTATTATTGTGCCGTTTTTTAAACAGAGAACATACTGACATGTCTGATAACAGGGTTCTGCTCTTCCCCGAGCTTGTGGATACATAAACGTGGCATTATTTTAGCCATGTTGAAATATTTTCTTGTAAAACATATGAAATAGGGAAAAATGAATTTTAATTCTGATGCATTAACCTGATGTGGCTCTCAGTCCATTCAGTTCACGTATATTTTTAAGAGGAAGGGGGGCATCCCTAACTGACATTAATGACCTTGCCCATATTTCATGCAATACTTATCAGCTGTAATAAGAAACTAATTGTCTTTAATTACAATCTTAAGGCTGACTGACTGTCTAAAGCTGATTGTCTTTACCTTAAAGCAGAAAAACATTGTTTACAGAATTGTGCACATTAGTTTCAACTGTGAGTGGTTCAAGCACATGTGCTTTTGTGGTTTGGACTCACATCTTCATCTTCAGCAGTGAAATGTGGTCCTGTGGTCTTGTTCACAGCCATGACCACAGCCACCATGTCTTTGCCGTTGAGGATGGGTGTAGCCAGAATATTCCTGGTCTCGTAGTCTGTGAGCTCGTCAACAAATGAGCTGAAGTGCTGGTTCTAAAATGCAGGAAAGATGCCTTCAGAGCACATAGACATGTAATTGCTCATCCAGAAAACATTACTAATATAACACCGCACAGGCTTTCATAAGGCCTTACTGAAAGCCAAATACATCGCTAGAAAAATTCATTTAAGATTATTGTTTTGAAGACAGAAGACTTTTACAATGTACTACAGTTAATGTGTGTACACTTATAGTAAATACTCCAACTTAACACGGTGGCATAGAGACAATGAACAACTTTTATACAGCAGAGTTCTGCAGGAGCCAAGAGTAGATTTATTAGAGAATAAATAGAGTCTATAATAAGAGGTAAGTGTGTAGGTAAGAATGCATCATATGGCCCACAAATCCCACATTTTTATTAGTTTGTCAACTTAATTTAATTATGAAACTACAAAACGTATGATGCACGCTACTGTTCCTTTAAAATATAACAGTGTAAATAACAATATAAGGTTTATACAGGGATATAAAAGTAAGCTATCAAAGTGAAATGATCTGTTTTAGATTCCTGCTGACTAAATGCCAGAGATGTCTAATCCACAGCTAGAGCAGAGCCTCATGGGATCTGAAAATAAATGGATTATGTCTGACAAGGGGATTTACACCTTCAGGTGGTCAAGTGTAGTGTGTGACTAGCTTTTCTTTTACTCGCCCTATAACCATGAGGCTTTAGGGTATGATATCTAATATATGTGAATATTTACGAAAGCATACGTGCAAAAATGTTACTTTGTTGTTACTCTGTGAGGAAAAGAGCAGCGGCAGCTCCTGCTGTTTGATTTTAAAGAGGCTGATTTTAAAGAGACTGTAACAAATCTTGACATTCTTGCCTCTTTCATGTGCAACCAATGAGATTATCCAACAGAACTGAACAGATCATGGGTAACTTGCCACCACCTTTACCTTCCATTGGAGAGAATAAATGAGAATATAAATCAAAAGTGTTATTGCGATATATTTATAACTGATTTAATTCTTAATTCTAGCCACTGTGTGTCACCTGGTGGTGATCTAATATGAATCACACCTTCATCATCTAAGCTTTCCCTCTAATTAATTAGCCCTCCCTCCTCCTTACCTCCTTGACGTTTTTCACATTAACTGACTTCTTGGTCAGAGCCACATTGCCAACTATTCCCATGTCCAGCGGATACACGATCTCAGAGTCTGGTGGCACAATGCAATCGTCAAACTCGGAGTCTTTGCTCACGTTGAAGAGTCGTGTGGCGAGCTCTCCCACGCCGTTGCGCTGGCGGTACATGAACAAGCTGCAGCGGTCGGCGTGCAAGAGTGCGCTGACTCTTCTCAGGATCTTGAAAACCACCTTTTCCATGTTGATGTTCTCTTGCATGTCTTTGATCAGGTCATACATGATTTTGCTTTCCTCGATCTTGAAAAGGACAGAAAAATCACTAAAGATCAAAAATAATATTAATAATAAACAAAAAATAAAACTGTAACTTACCTGACTGAGCTCTTGAAACTGGCTGAAGTTGATCTGTTTCTCTGGGAGTCCTGAAACCTTCGATATGGTGGAGGTGTTCATCTTCTTGGCAAAGTACTTCTTAGCAAAATCAGGATTCCCGTTCAGGAACTTTTCCACGTCTTCCTTTTGTACACCCATGATTGCTTCTTCCTTGTCCTCTTCCAAGTGTCCCTGTCTTCTCCCTCTTCAGCTCAGTGATCGAGCTCCCACTACGTCCAACACTGCTCCTCCAACTTCCCCACCTAGAAATCGAAGACAAAATAAGAAAGGAAACACTTGCATAGTGACAACTTTCTAAACTTTACCCCCCAAGAAAGAAAGAAATCTTACCCAGATACTACACACAAAGGTGGGAAACAGAAGTGGACACATTCAAATGCAGGTATAAAAAAATAAAAAATTAATCCCCTCTTGTTAGTGGGATAAGCAGACTGAGAAAGGGAGATCCCTGAGGAGAAGGCAGCGGGCTGAATCCAACAATCCCTCTGTCATCAGCAGATAGTGCTGAAGGTTAGTGGGGATCTGCCTACACTAAACTCATCAGCTGATCATGTAGTAAGGGATATGTAGGCCAAAGGATCCAGACACCATTGTGCTTTTGTCCAAAACAAAAGTAAAATATATACTGTCAGGTCCCTAAAGGAATAACTATTTTTTAGGTTTTCCGCTGGCATTGCACTACAAATTCAACTTGGCTCATTTTTTGCTGTTAATTACTGATTTTGTTGATGTACGCATTTAAGCATCGATGCACAATAACTTAATACACAATAACTATAACTTTTCTTTAAAATTCTGAGGGGAGAATATAATAAAAAGCTTAAAAACCAATGAAAAAACAGCGAGTCTTCTTCGTTGGTCTCAGACTGTTTTTTTTTATTGAGGTGTTTTAAACATTTAAACATTTGTTTAAATATATAAGCATTATAGATATACAGATATAGGTTTAAAGGCTCTGAAACCAATAAATAGAAATGATGGTCCTGTTTTTAAATTTCTGGGTCAATACAGACGTTTAAAATAGCAATTTTATTATTTTATTAACATTTTTTAAATTCTCCACTAATAATCATTAGTATAAATATATTTTCTATCTCTTTTGTGCTAGTCCAAAATATAAATAATAACAATAATACAATTTTACTCATCACCGTGGGACCTAGGAATATTTAGCTAATACAAAATTGATGTGCACCACTGATAAACATAATTTGTAAATGTGTAAATTTACTTGTAAATGCTGATATAGCAATGGATCCACAGTAAAAATGACTAGTAAGAAAAACAAATATGAAAAAAACAAATTAATTAGCTGACTGATTACTGAAAACTTTAATGAAACATAAAATCAGTAAATAAAATATTATTTGTCTCCATATTTCTGCACTGCTGTGAATGAAAAATTTGTTGCATTATTAAATCTAAATGATTATAAAATCTACAAAATTATAAGATGTATATTTGTATTACATACACACCCTTTGCTTTTCATGTCTACTGTATATGTTATATTTTTCAGTTACAGTATGCCAGTTCTGCCTCTCTCTCCCTCTCTCTGTCTCTCTCTCCTAGGTCTACCTGTGAAAGCTCTTTAGTTCCTCATTAATCTTGACCTCCTCTTTATAAGCTCTGTTTAGTTAAAACGCTGCCTGATGAGGTCAGCACCCAAACTCTGGCTTTCTCCTCATGTAGTCTTTAAACCTGTAATGCACATATAGACAGTGGAAAATGAGACGCTGTGTGCTTCTGTGGGAAAACTAATCCTTTGATTCAGTGCACTGAGGTCCTGTCTATAATAAGGTTTCATAAACATCTTAAACAAAAGGTCAAATACATAATCTCCTTCCACTACAATAGATTACTGGTACTGTGTGTGTCTGTGTGAGTGCGTATCTGTGCACATTCATGATAGGGTCAGGAGGTGTTTATTGATTTAGTTTGATAAGGATGTGTATGATGTGCACCGGTTGTGTTACTCCATGTATCATCTACACAGGAATCATGTACGCACTCACCTGAGCCTCACTATGCATGCTCACTTGTGCACCAGCATATTTCCTCTTCTTAGTGCTTTAGTTTACCTAATATGAATGAATGCTTAAATCTTACACAGTGACCAGCAAACTAAAGCGTCCCACCATCACCATGTTAGCAGCTCTGTGAGGTACTGAGATGGCCACATTATCAGCCACATAACTATAGTGTATAATAGTATAGTATAAGTCACCTAAAAACACTTGAACACGCATTTGAATCATCTTAGTTTTTAGTCTGGCTAAATTACACATATATAATTTTGTTTTCTGGCTCTGTTAATGCTTCTGGTGGTATATTCTGAATGAAGTGGATGGAGCTCCTATAAATACAGGAAGTGGTAATTGGAATATACCAAGTGTTGCCACATCACAGGGGTGGAATGGAATTGTTTTGTCAAAATACCTTGATTTAATTCATTGGTTTTGATGTTCTGTATGTGGTTGGTTTGGATTTGATTAATGTTAAGTTAAAAGTAACTGTTACACTAACTGTTTTTTTGTTGTTCTTGTTTGTCGTTTCCCATGATTCTTTGTTTAGTTTTGGTCAAGTATTTTTTAGACATTAGCTAGCAGTGTTATTTTTAGGTATGTCCCAATTTACTTCAGATAAATCCTGAGTTTAGTTCTTTTTAGCTGACCTCTTGTAAAAGCCCAAAGTTTATTCTTAACTTTTTTAGGTCAGATAAACTTGTTTCCTTGTGCCTAATCAGTGGTCTCTAATACGGTACTTGAGCAAACACTTAAAGCTAACAGCTGCAATCAGCATGCTACAGCACTAATCATAGCAAGTAAAACAGCTTATAATGTAAAGTTCCTTGAAATAAATCTAATTGTTAATTTGAATAGAGACAAATTGAACTGAATCAATGACATTGTTCAACATGCTAATGAATAGTAATGTCTACTGTTTTCACCTTCTGTTAGCATGTGAACATTTTTTCATTAGCACTGTTAGCAAAACAAAGCACATATAAAGCCGATGTCAGTGTCATTTGTTTTGCATGTGTTGATCATAAACCAAGTAATAGAAAATGTTACCTAATTATGGGTCTGGATGAAAAGCCATATGGTCATTAATGTTACTACTATTTCAGTATTTGTCGAGCTATTCAATTCATTTCAATTCAATAGTATTTATGTAGCACCAAATCACAACAAGAGTCATCTCAATGTGCTTTATATTGTGACCTAAAGACTCTACAATAACAGAGATGAAACCAAAGATGTAGACTTTTAGTTTAATACATGAAAAAATGAAAATAAACTGAAAGATTTACTCACATATTAGCTTTCTTATATTGCAATCCTGCCATGCACCACACGATGGCAACAGACGCAGGCTAGAAAGATGTTGAGTGATCCATGATCTGCAAGTCTCCTATTTTTCCTTCTGTGTAGGCACATGCAGTGGTTATCTAAGCACATGTTACAAAGTATGTGCTGCCGAAAAGGATTAACAGACTTCCCCATACTTTTCACTTTGTTCTTTATTTTGAGGGGTTTCCTTTTTTTTTATTAGTCTTTATTAAGCATACATATTGGGGCACATCAGTCAATACAACTCTGCCTCAATGAATTATGAATCTGGATTGTTCATAATGAGTTCACTGAAAAAAAGCAGTGTATTTTCTCGTAAAGATTTCCACTACATACTGTAGATATCATTGACAGCATCCATCCATTGTTTGAGGCTTGGTGATTTGGGTTTATTCCACTTTTTTGCATTTTTATTTTTTATTTGTATTTTTTTGCAGGCTACTGAAAGTATTTTTACAAAGCTGCCAGTACTTTAAAAAAAATTACTTTTTTTTTTTTTGACATTTTGGGGCTTTCGCCTTTGATACATATCGTAGCAAATTAGCAAAATGACCGATACCAGATTGCCACCATGTTGTTTCCATTTACGGTCATATCCAAACATTTTGTTCAAACAAGGAACCTCAGATTTATACAAAGAACATCTTGCATTAAGGATAGAAAACATATTTTTAGTTAGAGCTCTTACAGCCTAAGACCTACACACTCACAGAAAGGCTCACAGACCAAAACGCCAGAAGTGTAAAAAAAAATTACCTGAAGACCATTCTTGAGATTTAAAGTAGTTGAAGGTCAAACAATGACACCAGTTTTTTTTTTAACTGTTAGTAATTACTGTGGCCAGTTTCATAACCTTTACATACACATATACCACGCTTAGATTGTTTCAAGGTTAAATGAAAATACAACAGTATTATAAGGGAACTAACTATGGGAACTAACTGTATTTATTCACATAGGAATTTAACGATGGTGTAGAGTACGTATTTTTATCAGGGATCTATTTCTGTTCTTACAAGCAGGATTAAACTGTATTCCTCCAGTCAGTGGAGAAAATAGAGCTGCTGTCTTGACTGACTTGTGTGTGTGTGTGTCCTCACTGAAGACGCTGTTTACTTTCGGAGCTGCACTAGTTTACACCGATTGCTTAATTTTTCACCGGATATCGGATTAAACAGGATTTGTAACAGTAGTAAGTCGAATATAAACAAACAGACACTAAGGTAAATTTTAAAACAGACACCTGTGGATATTATTACATGATGTAAAATGCCAGCAGTAATCTCAGGTGACCAAGGTCAATCCAGGAAAGTAGAAATCACAAACAGGGGTCTGTGTGTAAGTTTATGAATAACAATGCGATGTCCGGTATGTTCTTGTGGGCTTAGTTTGTACTCTTGTGAGGCCAATTCTCTGAAACTACCAAAATTCTTTAAAATAATTTTTTTTTTTAACAGGTGGGGCACATTTTCTTATTTTACTCATCTATCAGTATTTTTGGACTTTTTTAAAGAGCATTACACCTTGATTGTTCAGCCAAAACAAGATGACATAACTAGATTGTCTACTTTTATTCACCCTCTCCTGCCTGGTGGCCTGAGCTAGTGTGCTTATCAATGAAGTGCATCTCAGTTGTTTACAACACTTTCCAGACTTGCCAAAGTATCAAAGCAAAACAGAATACAGCTCACATCTCAAATCAGTGTTTTCTGACCACGTTTTTATTATACAGCTGAAAAAAAACATAGGTTTTTTGGTGGTTTGAGCTCCAAGTTGTTCTTTTTCTCTCACTTCACACACAAATGTTGCATGTGGGATCTAAGATAGAGCTTATTTCCTTACTGCATGGCTGTTTTTCAAGAAATGCATGTCGGAAAAGGGAGCGTGTACTCATTCTTTCTTGTTTGTTTTCTCATCCTAAACAGACACGGAAGTTTCTCAGGTGAATTTGTACTATGCTAACACAGCACTTTTCCATTGCTGAAATTGACTTTTGACCTCTTGACCCTTTTTTGACCCCAAACTCTTTTGTTTTTGCCATTATTTTATCTACTAAAAAGAAAAGACTAACCTGCTTCCTCATAAAATACCTTTTTGGGTTTATCAAAATCCAGTAAATTTTGGAATTTTCAATTTTTCAATGTGGTGTCACACAGTGATTTTAGTCTCCCTCTGTCTTCATTGTGTAGCCTGGCGTTTTGTCCTTTAATTAAACTCCCAATAAAGATTCCTGGTTTTAATAAAATGGACAAAACAATCCAAACAATTGACCTCATTGTTTGGATTTCAGACATGCATTTTCATTACTATTATCAAATCTCTAAGTTTAAAAATCAACCACTGCTTGTATTTTGCACACAGTCAGACACATTTCACTTGCCATCTGTTGGCAGCATGTGTCTTGTTTTACAGTCACTTACATAATGGTCTAATTGTTTTTATAGTAAGTCTTGGGCAGGTTTGAAGGTAAAAGCCAGATTACGTTAAGGATTTCAGACGAACAGGATTAGCTCTAGATTTAAGCACTTTATTTAGTCCCAGGCAATGAAAATCAGCCATAAGCTTGTCTGTGGTGCATGTATATAAAGGCAGCTTCTGACACAAGACCCAGCCTGGTGGATAACTGCACACAGAAAACTTATTTTTAACTCCTATTGCTAATTTAACCCAAAACAGGTATGACATTGAAATATTTATTTGAAAAAAATATCCTTTCAGCTACTTTTCGGGAATTTCTTTTAATTCTGTCAGTCGTGATGATCAGAAATTGTGTGATTTATGTTCCTTCAGCTCCCGTTAGGTTTAATTATTAAGAGTGGTGAGCTGGACATATATAGCTGTGAATTAGTCATTTTTCTATAGTCTTACATGATATCATTAATGATAGACTGGAACATAGTGCTCGAGTGTAAAATTAGATCTGACTGACTGTATCTCCGATTTTAGTATACAGACTCCAGGCGTTGTCGTGAACTTTCCAGAAATGTTTTTCTTTCATCGGTGGAACTTATTCATTCAAATTTGTATTTAACAGCCTATTACAATGAATACTGCGGGCTCTCTTGTACTGAATCTTTGATTACTCTGAAAACACTGATATATAAGTTCATTACAGAATGGGATACTCTAAGCTTGCCCTGCTGTTGGTCTTGGTGTCCTGCGTGGAACGCTGTCTGTCTGCCTCCTGCGTTGTTGATAGCTTCTCTGTGAAAGAGGACTTTGACCCCAAGAGGGTGAGTGAATTTAAAATACACAGACAGCAACAATGATGAACAACAAAAGGATAATTTCTGACTTTGCTTTTCTCGTTTCATTTTCACTGAAGTATGCAGGGAAGTGGTATGCACTGCAGAAGAAGGACCCTGAAGGCCTGTTCCTGCAGGACAACATCTCAGCAGAGTACACCATCGATGACGATGGCTCCATGACCGCCTCCTCCAAGGGACGCGTCACTCTGTTTGGGTAAGTTAAAAGGTCGGGTGCAGATTTTTTGCCCTCACAGTTGATGTATGCATCATTGCTGTATTACACTCATTATCTCATTTTCTGCTCATTATCTCTAAGACCTGATGAGGTGAAGGTAACTTGAACCTTCAGTTTATCAGGTCAGCGGTTAAGAAAAGCTTACACGTGGTGCTTGAGTTCCAGTAAAGCTTTAAGACATAAACACATACACTTTTTAGAAGAACATTCTGGACAGCATTAGCTGCAGGCTTGGCTTTCTCAGGATTAGGAAGGATTAGGAAGAAACACAGTTTAGAGAGAGGGTTTTTATACAGGAATGTAAGCTTAGATAAGCATGCAATGAGCTAGGCTTTGTTTAGAGAAAGTGTAAAATATAGTATTAGACATATTTGTGTTTGTATCACTGTTTCGCAGCTTCTGGGTTGTGTGTGCTGACATGGCTGCACAGTACTCTGTACCTGACCCTTCCACACCCGGCAAGATGTTCATGAACTACCAAGGACTGGCCAGCTACCTGTCCAGTGGAGGTTGGTTCTGCACACTTGAACCCTCCCGTATATTTCTTTTATCCCCTCATTCCTCCTCACACTCCTCCTTTCTATAACTCAGGCGACAACTACTGGGTGATTGACACAGACTACGACAACTACGCCATCACCTACGCCTGCCGTACCCTGAAAGAAGACGGCAGCTGTGAGGACGGCTATGCCCTTGTCTTTTCCAGGAACCCCCGTGGCCTTCCTCCTGCCATCCAGCGTGTCGTCCGCCAAAAGCAGGACGATATCTGCATGGCTGGAGAGTTCCAACCTGTCCTGCAGTCTGGAGCCTGCTGAATCGAAAGGGATTAAGAGAAAGAGTGAGGAGCAGAAGAGTGTGCCAGCTAGCTGCAGTCTAGGTGGTTTGACACCAAGAAGTGGGAGAATGTGAGAGTGAATGTGCATGAGGAACACATGAAAGTAGAGGAATATCTGAGATCTTCCACTGTTTCTCAAATCCATCTACTGTCTGTTAAAGGAAAACATCAGTCCTCCAGAGTCTCGTGTGAATGTGAAAGCTAAAATAAATGTTTTTTCTAAACAAAATATGTCTGAAAAACATCCTTCTTTATGCTGCTCAAAAATCTGGCCCATAAAGAAGAAAATTCAACCTAAACAGACTAAGATAAGATGTTAAGTAGCACACCAAACCACAGAAACATAGGGAATGTTTGTCAGTGCTCCAGCTTTGAAAACACAGCCATGTAAAGTAAGTGGGTAATCCTCTCTGAGCCCACGAAAATGCAGCCAAAACCACGCAATACACTCGAGCAGTAATGAGCTTACTAATGTTTTGCGATCTTAGTCCTGTTATACTAACTCAGCTGAGGGTACTCTAGGGTCATGGATCAAATTAGGAGTGTTCTTGTTTGGACTGTTTGTGTCAGCAGGTTAGGCCTCACAACCACAAAGCTCAACTGACCCTGTGTGCCCTTCTTTTTTTGTAAAGTCGCAATACAAGTTAGATCAAATGCTGCAAGAGAAAGAGGAAAGACATCTGTCAACATAATAATACGTCTTTAATTTCAAGAATGACAGAGACAGAAATGCTTTCTATAGCTGGTGAGTGATTGTGTTGGTGTTCTACAATAAGCTGGAAAGTAATGTATTTACTCAGATAGAACCAGGGAGTTTTAGGGACTCTAATATTTTGTTGTTGGGTCTTTCTTGCTCAGAGATTCGGGGGATCGTGGATATTAGTAAGAGGAATGTTTGGCAGGGCAGTCTGGACAGTGTTAGTTAGAAATAGTCGATTAGGCAGCAGGCTTAACTCTGATAGGATTGTTTAACGCCAATAACACCATCTCCTAGTTTCCATCAGATCTGCTGAGTCCCAGCAGCGCTTTATGCTTCTGTGTGACAAAAGTCTGCAATCCCAGTTTATTATTATCATTATTAGACCTTCCTCATAAACTCTC